>NC_053022.1:323092786-323365381 GCF_003073215.2 Triticum urartu
GGTAGAAGTGATCTTAAGAAATTATTAGCTAAGCTTAAACAAAAAACTCTGAATGCTAGAATGAAATATGATCCTGCTTATGCTACTTCACCCATCTTTGTTACTGATATGGATTACGAATTCTCTATTGATCCTGATATAATTACTTTGGTTGAATCTGATCCTTTTTATGGCTATGAATCTGAAACTGTTGTGGCACATCTTACTAAATTAAATGATATAGCCACCCTGTTCACTAAAGATGAGAGAACTCATTACTTTTACATCCTTAAAATATTTCCGTTCTCATTAAAGGGTGATGCTAAGATATGGTTTAATTCTCTTGATCCTGGTTGTGTGCGTAGTCCCCAGGATATGATTTATTACTTCTCTGCTAAATATTTCCCTGCTCATAAGAAACAAGCTACCTTAAGGGATATATATAATTTTGTGCAAATTGAAGAAGAGAGTCTCCCACAAGCTTGGGGGAGGCTTCTCCAATTACTTAATGCTTTGCCTGATCATCCTCTTAAGAAGAATGAAATACTTGATATCTTTTATAATGGACTAACTGATGCTTCCATAGATTACCTGGATAGTTGTGCTGGTTCTGTTTTCAGGGAAAGGACACTAGATGAAGCTGAAATTTTATTGAATAATATGTTGACAAATGAAAATAATTGGACACTCCCTGAGCCAACTCCTGAGCCTATTCCTAAACCAACTCCGAAGAAAAGGGGTGTTCTATTTCTCAGTCCTGAAGATATGCAAGAGGCAAAGAAATCCATGAAAGAAAAGGGTATTAAAGCTGAAGATGTTAAGAATTTACCTCCTATTGAAGAAATACATGGTCTTAATTTACCGCCTATTGAAGAAACACATGGTCTTGATAACCTGACACAGGTAGTAAAGGTAAATTCTCTCTATAGATATGATAAAGCTGAAATCCCTCGTACTAAGTTTGCTAGCCAATGTTTGGATGAGTTTGATAACTTTATGGTTAAGCAAGAAGACTTCAATGCTTATTTTGGTAGACAATTGAAACAAAATGCTTATATGATTGAACACTTGGGTGATTATATGTCTAGAGTTAAAGGTGAACTCAAACTCATTAGTAAACATGCTTCTATGGTTACCACTCAAGTAGAACAAGTACTTAAAGCTCAGAATGATTTGCTCAATGAATTAAATAGTAAGAAAAATGATAATGCTGTTAGAGTTATGACTAGAGGTGGTAAAATGACCCAGGAACCCTTGTATCCTGAAGGCCACCCTAAGAGAATTGAGCAAGATTCTCAGAGAAAAAATATAGATGCACCTAGTCCTTCTAAGAGGAAGAAAAAGAAAAATGATAGGACTTTGCATGCTTCTAGTGAACCTGTTATTGACACACCTGAGAATCCCAATGATATCTCTATTTCTAATGCTGAAACACAATCTGGTAATGAACTTGAAACTAGTGATAATGTTAATGATAATGTTCATGTTGATGCTCAACCTAGCAATTATAATGATGTAGAAGCTCAACCTGCTGTTGATCTTGATAACCCACAATCAAAGAATCAATGTTATGATAAAAGAGACTTTGTTGCTAGGAAACACGGTAAGGAAAGAGAGCCTTGGGTTCAGAAACCCATGCCTTTTCCTCCTAAGACATCCAAGAAAAAGGATGATGAGGATTTTGAGTGCTTTGCTGAAATGATTAGACCTATCTTTTTGCGTATGCATTTGAATGATATGCTTAAAATGAATCCTTATGCTAAGTACATGATAGATATTGTTACTAATAAAAGAAAGATACCGGAAGCTGAAACTTCCACCATGCTTGCTAATTATACTTTTAAAGGTGGAATACCTAAGAAACTAGGAGATCCCGGAGTACCAACTATACCATGCTCCATTAAAAGAAACTATGTTAAAACTGCTTTATGTGATCTTGGAGCCGGTGTTAGTGTTATGCCTCTCTCTTTATATCGTAGACTTGATTTGGATAAGTTGACACCTACTGAAATATCTTTGCAAATGGCTGATAAATCAACTTCTATACCTATCGGTATTTGTGAGGATGTGCCAGTTGTGGTTGTAAACGTTACTATTTTAACGGACTTTGTTATTCTTGATATTCCCGAGGACGATAGTATGTCTATTATTCTTGGAAGACCCTTTTTGAATACTGCAGGGGCTGTTATTGATTGCACCAAAGGCAATGTCACTTTTCATGTTAATGGTAATGAGCATACGATACACTTTCCGAGGAAACAACCTCAAGTTCATAGTATTAATTCTATTGGAAAAGTTCCATCGATTATTTTTGGAGGTTTTGAATTTCCTCTTCCTACTGTCAAGAAGAAATATGATATTCTAATTATTGGGGATGTGCATATCCCCGTTAAGGTAACATAGTGTTATTCGAAATTTCTCTGGTTCCATGTTATTCGGGATGAGTTTGTTAACAAGACTTGATCAACCTTGTTAATGGATTCCTTTTGATGATCATGAGATGGATGAAGTTAGAAAGCACAACCTTCTGTGCCCTCCTTTTACTTTCTGTTATTTATATTAAATAAAATAAAATTAGTATTTTCTGTCTATTATCTGAATTATCCGTGCAATATAAAAATACCCCAAAAAATAAAAGTTCTCCAAATGCCCTAAAATTTAAATATGATTTTTTATGGAATATTTGAGAATATTTGGCACTGAGAACACACCAGGGGGGCATCCACCTGGCCACGAGGGTGGTGGGCGCGCCCTACCCCCTAGGCACGCCCCCTGCCTCATGGGCCCACGGTGGCCCTCCTTCACTTATTCCTGCACCCACACACTCCTTCTTCCTCCCACAAACACCATTATCCAGCTCAAGCACGAGTTCTAGCTCATTTTGCTGCGATTTTCGATCTCCTTGCTCAAAGCACCTCTCACAAAACTGCTTTGGGGGATTGTTCCTTGGTATGTGACTCCTCCATTGGTCCAATTAGTTTTTGTTCTAGTGCTTTATTCATTGCAAATTTGCGCTGCCTAGGTGACCGTGTTCTTGAGCTTGCATGTAAATTTTTTATGGTTCCAAGTAGTTCTAATGCATGATACAGGCTCTAGGCACTTGTAGGAGTAGTTGTTATCAATTTTGTCGAGTTTGGTTTACTTTTATTTGAAGTTACTAAAAATTTCAGAATTTTTCAGAAAATAATGAAGAGATTTTTGAGGGGCTCATCGAGCCGAAGCTCGAAGGAAAAGCAAAATGAAGAAGCAGAGAGGCCCAAATATAATCTGCCTCGCACCGCGGAGGTTCAGCCGTGTGAATGGCCTTCCGATGATTTCTTGAGAGCAGCCGGGATTTATGATGATTTTTATGAATTGGCTAAGAATGCAGGCCTCACCGACTTCCTCCGCGACCAACGCGAATAGCCAGTACCTCGTCTCGCCGGAGGCTATTCACGCCTACTGGAACCCTACATCAGCCACAGAGCCAGAGTCGGAAACACAATTTGATCCTCCATGACAGTCTAATTACCAGTGGGATCCAGAGATGATTGCCGACCAGTGGCAATCAGAGTCTTCTTCTTCGCAGTACGACCCCAACTATTACTTTGGATATCCGCCAGGCCAGCCGTGGCCATAGACCAACTTAGGCCAAAAGCCTAAGCTTGGGGGAGTATGTATTTCTCACCGACATTACATTCATGATCACACACTCATTGCTAGATGTCGGTGTTCATACTTTTTCACTGTATTATCCATGCTAGTTTATTTCCTTTTTATGCTTTCTTTTTGTGTGTTTGATAAACCTTAAGAAAAACAAAAAAAAATAGTTGTAGCTTTTAATTAGTCTACTTCCCATGCTTGTAGTAGTAATTAAAAAGAAAACCCCAAAAGATTTCATGTTCTTCTTTTGCTTGTTGGGAGCTTTCCCGTGTAAATAGTTTTATTTCTTTTCTTTGGGGGTCGATAGGAGAAGACCATGATTAAATTGTTGAAGTGACTCCTATATGCATTATTGTTGATCTGACAAAAGAGTCCATATTGCCTTGTCTTCTCCTGTTTATTGAATGCTTGCAGATTCCAGCTTAGTCCAATGCACGTGCACTATTATTATTATTATTATTCACATCATTCGGTCGTGCAAGTGAAAGGCAATTATGACGATATATGATGGACTGATTGAGATGGGAGAAGCTGGTATGAACTCGACCTCTCTTGTTTTTGTAAATATGATTAGTTCATTGTTCCTGATTTAGCCTATTATGAATAAACATGTTTGCAATGACAATTAGAGATTATAGTTGCTTATGCCATGCTTAATTATCTAGGAGCTTATAATGGTTTACCTTGCATGCCAACATGCTATTAAAATGGTTGTGATGTGGTATGATAGGGTGGTATCCTCATTTGAATGATTCGAGTGGCTTGACTTGGCACATGTTCACGCATGTAGTTGAAACAAAATCAGCATAGCCTCTACGATATTTATGTTCATGGTGCATTGTATCCTACTCATGCTTACATTCGGTGTTGATTAATTTTAATGCATGTTCATGACTGTTGTCGCTCTCTAGCTGGTCACTTCCCAGTCTTTTTCTAGCCTTCACTTGTACTAAGAGGGAATACTTCTTGTGCATCCAATCCCATAAACTCCAAAGTTGTTCCATATGAGTCCACCATACCTACCTATATACGGTATCTACCTGCCGTTCCAAGTAAATTTGTATGTGCCAAACTCTAAACCTTCAAATAAACATTCTGTTTTGTATGCTCGAATAGCTCATGTATCAACAAGGGTTGTCCGTATCTTCCATGTTAGGCGGGTTATTCTCAAGAGGAGTGGACTCCACTCCTCACTCACGAGAAAATGGCTGGTCAGCGGGATGCCCAGTCCCATGCTTTATGCAACTTAAATCAAAATAATTGCAAACAAAACTCCCCCGAGACTGTTGTTAGTTGGAGGCACTCGTTGTTTCGAGCAAGCCATGGATTGATGTTTGTTGGTGGAGGGGGAGTATAAACTTTACCATTCTGTTTGGGAACCGCCTATAATGTGTGTAGCATGGAAGATATAGCCATCTCTTGGTTGTTATGTTGACAATGAAAGTATACCGCTCAAAATATTATTCATCTCTATTTCAAAACCGAGCTCTGGCACCTCTAAAAATCCCTGCTTCCCTCTGCGAAGGGCCTATCCATTTACTTTTATGTTGAGTCATCATCCTCTTATTAAAAAGCACCAGTTGGAGAGCACCGCTGTCTTTTGCATCCATTACTGTTAGTTTACATTGAGTATGACTTGACTGGATCTCTTTTACCATGAATTACAATGTCTAGTCAGTCCTTGATCTTTAAAGGTGCTCTGCATTTATGTTTTGCAGTCTCAGAAAGGGCTAGTGAGATACCATCTTGTTATATCATATTATGATTGTTTTGAAGAAGTGTTGTCACCCGAGATTTATTAGTATTGCTCGCTAGTTGATTATGCCATTGATATGAGTAAACATGAGACCTAAGCGTTATTGTGAATATGGTTAGTTTATAATCTTTGCTAAAAACTTGAATGCTGGCTTTACATATTTACAACAACAAGAGCAAACAGAGTTTGTAAAAGTTTTTCTTTATCACTTTCAGTTTGTCAACTGAATTTCTTGAGGACAAGCAAAGGTTTAAGCTTGGGGGAGTTGATACTTCTCCGTCGTATCTACTTTTCCAAACACGTTTGCCCTTGTTTTGGACTCTAACTTGCATGATTTGAATGGAACTAACCCAGACTGACGTTGTTTTCAGCAGAATTGCCATGGTGTTATTTATGTGCAGAAACAAAAGTTCTCGGAATGACCTGAAACTTCACGGAGACTATTTTTGGAAATAATAAAAAATACTGGCAAAAGATCAAGACCAGGGGGCCCACACCCTAGCCACGAGGGTGGGGGGCGCGCCTACCCCCTGGGCGCGCCCCCCTACCTCGTGGGCCCCTGGAGCTCCTCCGACCTCAACTCCAACTCTATATATTCATGTTCGGAGAGGAAAAAATCAAGGAGAAAGATTCATCACGTTTTATGATACGGAGCCGCCGCCAAGCCCTAAACTCTCTCGGGAGGGCTGATCTGGAGTCCGTTCGGGGCTGCGGAGAGGGGAATCCGTCGCCGTCGTCGTCATCAACCATCCTCCATCACCAATTTCATGATGCTCACCGCCGTGTGTGAGTAATTCCATCGTAGGCTTGCTGTACGGTGATGGGTTGGATGAGATTTATCATGTAATCGAGTTTGTTTTGTTAGGGTTTGATCCCTAGTATCCAC
Source organism: Triticum urartu (assembly GCF_003073215.2). Taxonomy (NCBI): domain Eukaryota; kingdom Viridiplantae; phylum Streptophyta; class Magnoliopsida; order Poales; family Poaceae; genus Triticum; species Triticum urartu. The sequence goes on from NC_053022.1 coordinate 323,099,050, forward strand.
TATGTTCTGAGATTGATGTTGCTATGACTTTGCTATGCTTAATGCTTGTCACTAGGGCCCGAGTGCCATGATTTCAGATCTAAACCTATTATGTTTTCATTAATATATGTGAGTTCTTGATCCTATCTTGCAAGTCTATAGTCACCTACTACGTGTAATGATCCGGCAACCCCGAAGTGACAATAGTCGGGACCACTCCCGGTGATGACCGTAGTTTGAGGAGTTCATGTATTCACTATGTCTTAATGCTTTGGTCCAGTACTCTATTAAAAGGAGGCCTTAATATCCCTTAGTTTCCGCTAGGACCCCGCTGCCACGGGAGGGTAGGACAAAAGATGTCATGCAAGTTCTTTTCCATAAGCACATATGACTATATTCGGAATACATGCCTACATTACATTGATGAATTGGATCTAGTTCTGTGTCACCCTAGGTTATGACTGTTACATGATGAACCACATCCGGCATAATTCTCCATCACTGATCCATTGACTACGAGCTTTCCATATATTGTTCTTCGCTTATTTACTTTTCCGTTTCTATTGTTATCATCACTACAAAATACCAAAAACATTACTTTTTCTATCATTACCTTTTGCTATCGTTACCACTACTATCATATTACTTTGCTACTAAACACTTTGCTGCAGATACTAAGTTTCCAAGTGTGGTTGAATTGACAACTCAGCTGCTAATACTTGAGAATATTCTTTGGCTCCCCTTGTGTCGAATCAATAAATTTGGGTTGAATACTCTACCCTCAAAAACTGATGCGATCCCCTATACTTGTGGGTTATCATGAAGCGAGCAACAAATTTTTTCGAGATCATACATAGTGATGTATGTGGTCCGATGAATATTGAGGCTCGCGGTGGGTATCATTATTTTCTCACCTTCGCGGATGATTTGAGCAGATATGGGTATATCTACTTAATGAAACATAAGTCTGAAACATTTGAAAAGTTCAAAGAATTTCAGAGTGAAGTGGAAAATTATCGTAACAAGAAAATAAAGTTTCTATGATCTGATCGTGGAGGGGAATATTTGAATTACGAGTTTGGTCTACATTTGAAACAATGCGGAATAGTTTCGCAACTCACGCCACCCGGAACATCACAGTGTAATGGTGTGTACAAACATCGTAATCGTACTTTACTAGATATGGTGCGATCTATGATGTCTCTTACTGATTTACCGCTATCATTTTGGGGTTATGCTCTAGAGACGGTTGCATTCACGTTAAATAGGGCACCATCGAAATCTGTTGAGACGACGCCTTATGAACTGTGGTTTGGCAAGAAACCAAAGTTGTCGTTTCTTAAAGTTTGGGGCTGCGATGCTTATGTGAAAAAGCTTCAACCTGATAAGCTCGAACCCAAATCGGAAAAATGTGTCTTCATAGGATACCCAAAGGAAACTGTTGGGTACACCTTCTATCACAGATCTGAAGGCAAGACTTTTGTTGCTAAATTTGGATCCTTTCTAGACAAGGAGTTTCTCTCGAAAGAAGTGAATGGGAGGAAAGTAGAACTTGATGAGGTAACTGTACCTGCTCCCTTATTGGAAAGTAGTTCATCACAAAAGCCAGTTCCTGTGACACCTACACCGATTAGTGAGGAAACTAATGATGCTGATCGTGAAACTTTAGATCAAGTTACTACCGAACCTCATAGGTCAACCAGAGTGAGATCCGCACCAGAGTGGTACGGTAATCCTATTCTGGAGGTCATGTTACTAGACCATGACGAACCTACGAACTATGAGGAAGCGATGATGAGCCCAGATTCCGCAAAATGGCTTGAGGCCATGAAATCTGAGATGGGATCCATGTATGAGAACAAAGTGTGGACTTTGGTTGACTTGCCTGATGATCGACAAGCCATCGAGAATAAATGGATCTTCAAGAAGAAGACAGACGCTGACGGTAATATTACTGTCTACAAATCTCGACTTGTTGCAAAAGATTTTCGACAAGTTCAAGGAGTTGACTATGATGAGACCTTACCACCCGTAGCGATGCTTAAGTCCGTCCGAATCATGTTAGAAATAGCCGCATTTTATGATTATGAAATTTGGCAAATGGATGTAAAGACTACATTCCTGAATGGATTTCTGGAAGAAGAGTTGCATATGATGCAACCTGAAGGTTTTATCGATCCAAAGGGTGCTAACAAAGTGTGCAAGCTCTAGCGATCCATTTATGGACGGGTGCAAACCTCTCGGAGTTGGAATAAACGCTTTGATAGTGTGATCAAAGCATATGGTTTTATACAGACTTTTGGAGAAGCCTGTATTTACAAGAAAGTGAGTGGGAGCTCTGTAGCATTTCTAATCTTATATGTGGATGACATATTGTTGATTGGAAATGATATAGAATTTCTGGATAACATAAAAGGATACTTGAATAAGAGTTTTTCAATGAAGGACCTCGGTGAAGCTGCTTACATATTGGGCATCAAGATCTATAGGGATAGATCAAGACGCTTAATTGGACTTTCACAAAGCACATACCTTGACAAAGTTTTGAAGAAGTTCAAAATGGATCAGGTAAAGAAAGGGTTCTTGCCTGTGTTACAAGGTGTGAAATTGAGTAAGACTCCATGCTCGACCACTGCAGAAGATAGAGAGAAAATGAAAGATGTTCCCTATGCTTCAGCCATAGGCTCTATCATGTATGGAATGTTGTGTACCAGACCTGATGCGTGCCTTACTATTAGTTTAGCGGGGAGGTACCAAAGTAATCCAGGAGTGGATCACTGGACAGCGGTCAAGAACATCCTGAAATACCTGAAAAGGACTAAGGATATGTTTCTCGTTTATGGAGGTGACAAAGAGCTCATCGTAAATGGTTACGTTGATGCAAGCTTTGGCACTGATCGGACGATTCTAAATCGCAAACCGGGTACGTATTTATATTAAACGGTGGAGCTATCAGTTGGAGCAGTTCTAAACAAAGCATCGTGGCGGGATCTACGTGTGAAGCGGAGTACATTGCTGCTTCGGAAGCAACAAATGAAGGAGTCTGGATGAAGGAGTTCATATCCGATCTAGGTGTCATACCTAGTGCATCGGGTCATTGAAAATCTTTTGTGACAATACTAGTGCAATTGCCTTGGCAAAGGAATCCAGATTTCACAAGAGAACCAAGCACATCAAGGGACGCTTCAACTCCATCCGGGATCAAGTCCAGGTGGGAGACATAGAGATTTGCAAGATACATACGGATCTAAATGTTGCACACCCATTGACTAAGCCTCTCTCACGAGCAAAACATGATCAACACCAATACTCCACGGGTGTTAGAATCATTACTGTGTAATCTAGATTATTGACTCTAGTGCAAGTGGGAGACTGAAGGAAATATGCCCTAGAGGCAATAATAAAGTTATTATTTATTTCCTTATATCATGATAATGTTTATTATTCATGCTAGAATTTTATTAATCGGAAACATGATACATGTGTGAATACATAGACAAACAGAGTGTCACTAGTATGCCTCTACTTGACTAGCTCCTTAATCAAAGATGGTTATGTTTCCTAGCCATAGACATGAGTTGTCATTTGATTAATGGGATCACATCATTAGGATAATGATGTGATTGACTTGACCCATTCCGTTAGCTTAGCACTTGATCGTTTAGTATGTTGCTATTGCTTTCTTCATGACTTATACATGTTCCTATGACTATGAGATTATGCAACTCCCGTTTACCGGAGGAACACTTTGTGTGCTACCAAACGTCACAACGTAACTGGGTGATTATAAAGGTGCTCTACAGGTGTCTCCAAAGGTACTTGTTGGGTTGGCGTATTTCGAGATTAGGATTTGTCACTCCGATTATCGGAGAGGTATATCTGGGCCCACTCGGTAATGCACATCACTATAAGCCTTGCAAGCATTGTTACTAATAAGTTAGTTGCGACATGATGTATTACGGAACGAGTAAAGAGACTTGCCAGTAACGAGATTGAACTAGGTATTGAGATACCGATGATCGAATATCAAGCAAGTAACATACCGATGACAAAGGGAACAACGTATGTTATTATGCGGTTTGACTGATAAAGATCTTCGTAGAATATGTAGGAGCCAATATGAGCATCCAGGTTCTGCTATTGGTTATTGACCGGAGACGTGTCTTGGTCATGTCTACATAGTTCTCAAACCCGTAGGGTCCGCACGCTTAAAGTTAGATGACGATCGAAATTATGAGTTTTGTGTTTTGATGTACCGAAGGTAGTTCGGAGTCCCGGATGTGATCACGGACATGACGAGGTGTCTCGAAATGGTCGAGATGTTAAGATTGATATATTAGAATGTTATATTCGGACACCGAATGAGTTCCGGGGGTTATCGGATAAATACCGGAGAAACCGGGAGGTTACCGGAACCTCCCGGGGGGTTAGTGGGCCTCATGGTCCCAAGTGGTGGAAGAGGAGAGGCGGCCAGCTAGGGGCGCGCGGCCCCCCTAGCCCAAACCGAATTGGACTAGGGGGCCGGCCCCCCTTTCCTTCTTCTCCTCCCCGTCCTTCCCCTCTCCTACTTGGACTAGGAAAGAGGGGGCAATCCTACTTGGAGTAGGATTGCCCCCTTGGGCGCACCTCCTCCCCTTGGCCGGCCCTCTCCTCCTCCCCCTTTATATACGGAGGAGGGGGCACCCCATAGACACAAAAATTGATCTCTTGATCTCTTAGTCGTGTGCGGTGCCCCCCTCCACCATATTCCACCTCGATAATATCGTAGTGGTGCTTAGGCGAAGCCCTGCGTCGGTAGCATCATCATCACTGTCACCACGCCGTCGTACTGATGGAACTCTCCCTCAAAGCTCGGCTGGATCGGAGTTCGAGGGACGTCATCGAGCTGAACGTGTGCTGAACTCGGAGGTGCCGTATGTTCGGTACTTGGATCGGTCGGACCGTGAAGATGTACGACTACATCAACCGCGTTGTGCTAACGCTTCCGCTTTCGGTCTACGAGGGTACGTGGACAATACTCTCCCCTCTCGTTGCTATGCATCACCATGATCTTGCGTGTGCGTAGGAAATTTTTTGAAATTACTATGTTCCCCAACAGATCTTGCGTGTGCGTAGGATTTTTTTTTTTGAAATTACTGTGTTACCCAACACTGCCCCCCCCCCCCGCAAGCGAGGTGTTTGACGAAATGGCCGGAAGGTATGCGTCTTCGGTCATGGCAATTTTCTTTGATTTACGTAATTTTGCGATAGCTCGTGACTTGTTGTCGTTCACTATAGCGGTGGTTCGAACAATGCAACTGCCGAGTTCATGAACTTGTTGGACACCAACGCCGTTGACATTGATCAAGCCCCGTTCGCCACATTCGACTACAATGAAACGGAGGGCAGCGTGGACGATCATGGTTGTGAGGAGGAATTAGAGGAGATCGAAGCGGAAGCGTATGAGCAATCGCAAACAAGAACTAGGAAAAGCCAGAGATCAAAGAACTACACGATCTTGGAAGATCAAGTTCTGATCAATGCGTGGAGTGCAGTGTCTCTTGATGCATGCACGGGTACTTCTCAAACCACCAAGAGGTATTGGCAAAGGATCGAGGATCAATACTTCCGCATGATGGCAAAGTACCCCAATAGGACTCCACGCACATTTCAGTCGCTTCAAGGGCATTGGGAGGTGATCAAGCCTATGTGTAGCCGTTGGGCAGCTTGCTTGGAGCAAGTATGCAATGCACCTCCAAGTGGAACCATGAAATCCGATTATGTAAGTTTGTTTTGCCTTTGTTCAAGTTGTGCATCATCATATTTGCATCATAGGAAATGATTGCATCATTTCACTTTGTTCACATTGTGTAGGACAAGATTGCCCAACATAGATACAAAGACATGGAAGCTTCGGAAGGCAAATTCTTCAAACTAGAGCATTGTTGGGACTTGCTCCAAAAGTGCGATAAGTGGAAGTTGATCGACAAAGAATCCCCACCGAAGAGAGGCTCACTTAAAAACATGGATGAAGATGAGATGATGATGGCCCAAGAAATTTGTACAAGCCCGATGGCGACGAGAAGACTAAGGAGAAGATGAAGAGAGAGCAAGAAGCATCGAGCTTGAGGGAGAAGATTGATGCCATGGTGCAATCAAACGAGTTGATGTTGTTGAAGTCGTTGGAGATCAAGAAAGAGTTGGCCAAGAAGAAGGCAAAGGAGAAGCAAAGTGGCAATTGCTCAAGGAAGAGGGGTTGCGCAAAGCGTCCATTGAGGAGAGAAGAGCACGCGCCGCTGAAAACAAAGCCATGTCCAAGTTCCTCGCCGAAGAGAACAAAATCATGTTAATGAACCGCAATGACATGGACGACCTCACCAAAACACGACATTATATGGCAAGGAGAGAAATCTTGAAGAGGAGAATGGTTGCATCGGCCGGTGCGTGTTACAGTTCCGGAGATGTTTTCTTTGCTCCATATGGTGGCAGTGTCGATGATTTTGGTGCGGGAGTTGCAACAAGCACCGGAGGTGGATTCGGTGGTGGCGATGAACTTCAAGATGGATTCGATGGCGCGGAGTGAAGATCAACCAAGATGATGCCAGACGTGGGCGTCACTTTTGCAAGACCCTCTTTTGCGTTTGTCCTACTAAACTTGGCTTTTATTTGCGCGTAAACTGTGTTATGTTATTTTGAATTTGAACTTATTTGTGGGAACCTATGTCAAATGCGAGAATTGGGCGTTTTCTGTTTGCGGGTTGACGCGGCAGTGTCCGAGCAGACCCCGCAAAAGCTGACCCGTAAAAAAGTATATTCCGCGAATATCCTTTTATACGGGTCCGTTTGGGGGGTCTGCATCTGCGGCCGTCCGAGCCAGCCCGCAAAGGCCGATTTCCACGAACCACAAACGCGTTTTGCGGGCCGGATGGATGCGGGGTCTGTTAGAGTTGCTCTTAGTAGGAGTTTGGACAAACTGAAACCCTATAAATGACCAGATGGTGTTTGATCTGACTTTGAAGAAGATGATACATAGTACCATGTGGTGAAAAGTCCATGGGATGATCAAAATGATCCAAGGAGGCTTGCGTAAAAATTTGGAACAATGTAAGTATTTCTCCCTATTTAAAACTATTTATGGCCTTTTCAAAAAGAATTTAAATAAAATACTCAAATAAATTTCCAGCATTATTTATGAAGGGAACCATGGTCCTATATGCAATAGATTTTTAAGAAAATTTTAATTTAGAAAATAAATACTTTTATTTCAAAGCTCAATTTTTGAATATTGGAAAAGAAAACGGGTTTAATTGCGTTTTGGCCAAAATAATTGGTAATAAAAATATTTTTAGGGTTTACCCACATGACATGATCATTGGGATGAATTAGAAGCATATGGTTGTAATAGAATGACTATAGGAATTTATATGAATTAAGATCAATAAATAACAATCAATTCAGTAAAATCCAATAAGATGCAAATCACCACAAAAGTTTTTGTTGGGAGTCGAAATTTGAATTATTGACATAAATGATGTGATAAAAAAACACAAGGAGTGAAAACATGCTAGGCGATTCATCAAAACATTCGTAAACCTTGGATATTTGTTGCACTTTTAACAACGAATCACTAAAATCCTTAATAAGTGGTGTACCTATAGCAACAAAAAGCTCTAGACCAAATAACAATATTTCATATTTCGACTTGACTGCTTTGTACAGAAATATTCTAAGGGACATGAGGCTTCATAAACAACACCATAAATAGAGAGAGAGAGAGAGAGAGAGAGAGAGAATACCAACACCTTGCCTTTGCTACAAACTGAACCATCAAAATATAATAGACAAAGAAGGTTAATATTTATATTATGCCTATCGTGAATCTGATGTTTAACAATAAAATTAGCAATGATTTGGTCTTTCATAGATTTTAAAAATACGTGAGCTAAATCATGTTCGATCAAAGCATAAGCCCATTTACCAATTCTTCACCGAGGCTAGTCATAGTGGGAGTAACTTAGCTAGTAACATAACGCATACCAAGACGAATATGCTTATGTGGCAAGCAATTAATAAGGAAAAAGAGGTTTGGGTTAACATAACGCACCCCGAGACAAGATGAGTCGACGCCTAAATAAATGAAGACTTGCATGACACCACAACCATGTTACTACCCACTATGGAGGTAGTAACATACTCCCTCCGTCCACGAATATGTGTACATCTAGCTTTTATTGTAAGTCACAATTTTAAAAATTTGACCAACTTTATAGAAAATAATAGTAACATATATGACATCAAATTGATATATTATCAAAGTACATTTCAAAACGAATCTAGTGATACTAATTTGGTGCCATAAATGTTTTTGCTTTTTTCTAGAAAGGTGGTCAAAGTATTAAAATTTTGACTTAAGACAAAAGTTAGATGTACACTTATTCACGGACGGAGAGAGATGTATACTTATTCACAGACAGAGGGAGACTCCCTCTGTCCATGAATAAATGTACATCTAGTTTTTGTCCTAAGTCAAACTTTTAAAACTTTCACCAACTTTATAGGAAAACAATAGCAGCATTATCGCACTAAATTAGTACTACTAGATCCATTTTGAAATGTATTTTCATGAATACCAATTTGATGTCGTATATGTTGCTATTCTTTTCTATATAGTTGATCAAAGTTTTAAAACTTTGACTTAAAACAAAATTTAGATGTACACTTATTCACGGACGGAGGGAGTAGGCTAGTAACATATGCATGTTACTAGTCTAAGTTACTCCCTACTATGATTTACATGAGAATTAGTCAGTGCAACATATATTTAATGACATCACTTTGACAAATTATTATGCAAGCACTAGACAGTAAATAATGCATAAACACTTAGCGCTTTCCAGAGGACATGCTTGTGAGGTTTTTTTTTTGGAAAATTGTTTTTTTTTTAGACAATTTTGGAAAATTGTTAGTTCAGAATATGAGAGACGGAGGAGGAAGATAAAGCCATACATGTGATGAAGCTCAAAGCCCATGTGACCGCTCGTGAGAGCGATGTATGCAACGTGGGGATTTCCTTATTCGACGCATTCCATGTCAAATTGGCGGAGGTTCGCACTAGCGAGGTGAATCGCTTGGCTGGGCCAGGGCCAAATCAAGCGGTTAGCGTAGGTAATGTGGTTTGTTTTCTACCGGTTTTGGGAACCTTCTAGAAAGTTTCCTAAACTGGATTTTCTTTTTCCTGTTGCTTTTTATGGCTGGTTTTCTTTCAGGTTTTTTCTTTTTTGTTTTCTCATCATTTTCATTTTCGGTTTTTTATTTTCTATTTATTTCTTCTTTTATTTCCTTTTAATGTTTTTTATTTTTTATCAAATAAGAAAATTTCAAAAAACATTCACAATTCAAAAAAATTCAGAAATTTAAATTTTTGTTCGGTTTTTTAAAAAAGTTCGCTTTTCAAAAAAATATTCACAAATTTGAAAAACTGTATTTGTTCTAAATAAATATTTAAAAAATGTGCGTGAATTTGTTAAAAAATCTTGTTTTCAAAAAGTGTTCACGAATTTGAGGAAATGTTCACATTTTACAAAAATGTTCGTAAATTTCATAAGATGTCCAGGTTTTTTGAGAAACATATTCGTAAATTTGAAAAAATATTCACATTTGCCATTTTGAAGAAACGTGTAGATTTTAAAAATGTTTCTCTTTCCAAAAAATGTTCGTCACTTTGAAAAATGTTTGCAAACTTCAAAAACAATTATATTATGTTTTCAAAACATGCTCGCAATATTTTTTTCAAAAAATGTTCGCATTTTAGGAAAAACATTTAAAACTGAAAAATATTTCGTATTTTCCAAAATGTTCGTGTTATTTAAAAAAATCAAAATATAAAAAATGTTCACGTTTTCGAACAGATTTCTTTTAATAAAATACTTGCTGCAATATCCATGGTCGGTACTCTACAGTGCACGGAACGGTCGCTACAGACCTACAGTATCGATTTGATTTGTTACCGCATGTCGTTCTTCTAAATTTTTTTCTTACAACACATGGTTCGAGTTGACATTTCTTAAAAATAAGCGCTACCGATGGGTCACCAAAGCAGTTTTGGTCTAGTGGCTACAAGCCTACAACACGTGCGTGACCGCGGGATGTCCTTGGATCGAGTTCCAGCAAGCGCTTACACTTTTTGTATTTTCAATAGCACGCTACAGACATGTTTGCGGGTTACTGTTGGAGATGCCCTAAGCAATACCTGCAACAACACATGGGGTGTATCTAGTGATCTAGCACGGGGCACGTTTTCCATTAACTCGAGTTTAATCTTTTAGGGCATGTACAATTTCTATATGATAAGTGCACACGTGCCTCATTTTTCCTTATTTAGCTCATTGCTTTGAACCAAATACATGAATATTGTCACCATATACAAATTTCCTATTGCTAATTTTTTTTCTTCCACTTTTCTATATGATGCATGTTGTTTTGTTTGAAAGCTCATTGCTATAGTTGCTAGTGAAAGGCTAGCTAATATATGTGACCCTGATGAAAAGCTGTCAATGGAACAACGACGTAGTGATGCCCATTGGCCAACAAATACGAGCTTTTCTTGCAAGCCATGGCGGATAAGATCATGACATGCTAGCATTTACGCATTAGACAGAGATGGAGATATGAATGAGAGGAGAATCCAAAGATTCTGTATGGACGTACAGTGTTTTACAGGAAAACTACAGGAGCCTAACAAAACTTTAGGACGCTGCATGGAAGTATGGTTGGTTGTTCGATCGCTGCGTATGGTATCCCAACCGTGTGGCGTGTGATACCAGCCGTATCTGCTGGATAGAAACCCAATCCTCCTTGAGAGTTGATGAGAGAAGGAGGCGTGTACGCGCGCACGCATGGTCGATCGCCACTCCGGCCGTGTGGTCGCATTGCTGCGATGATGATGGATGGATGGAGACGGAGCACAACGTCTTGCCAGCGACCCAAAATGGAGGGGTGCGGTGTCGATCGATCGCGGCTGCACCTTGCTGTTTGAGTTTTTTTTTATCAGTACATACATAAGCACTCATATACACACGCATACACTCACCTCCATGAACGCACCCTACCTTTATGAGCATCTTCGAAAGACTGATCCGGCATATCATCTTGAGATTTACGAAGTCACCGTAGGCGCCTCGTCGTCGACGGGAACATCTCCTCCTACTGAAAGCGCATCGCCGGAAATCCTAAAATAAATTCAGAAATAATGCAAGCACCAGGATTTGAAGCCTAGTGGGTTGGCGATACCACTGTCCACCTAACCATCTCAACCACAGGTTGGTTCGCTTGCTGTTTGAGTTGTTTGAACGTGCATCTTGCTTGGACTTCCATGTTCAAGACCAGAATCGGAATGTGATGGATTTCGTTAGGCATATGAGTGTAACATATAGCCACTTTTTTTCATAGTCAATGGAAGAGGTAAATACACTAGTGGTGCTTGAACTTGTCATGGATGTTCACTTTAATGCCTGAACTTAAAAAATACATTGAATTGGTTTTAAAACTTGGCACGAACATGCAAATACGGTGCTAATTCCATCCGTAGACGTAAAATGCATCCATGTGTCGCTGTATATAAATGATGTGGCACTGACATGGTGTGAGGTCCAACTGTAGCTAGGAAACATAATTATTACTTAAGTACTATGTACGACTCTATGACTAATGGGCTCACCTGTTAGTACATTAGAAAAATTATTACGACGAATGAAAAAGTGCGACAAATGGGATGACTGCCAGCTAGTTGCGCTAGCCACTATACCAAACATGTATTTATTATTAAAATGTGCCACTCAATTTATATGTACATAAGAGTTTGTTTTTGTTTAAATACATAAAATCTGAGGGACTTTCCATGCCAGCAAAATATGTTGGTTGGAGTGGCTAGCGCATGCATCGCCCAAGGGGTAGGTAGCAGATTCAATTCGTGCAGTGTATTTTATGTTAATTTTCCTAATTACTGACAGGCGGGTCCACTACTCATAGAGTCATATAGTGCTTAAGCATTTTTATTTCGTAATTACGAATGGGCCCCACGCCATGTCAGTGACACGTCAGCCATATACATTGCCACGTCGATGCATATTACGTCTACAGACAACATTAGCACCGCATTTGCCCGTTCATGCCAAGTTGTAGAACTAGTTCGATGTATTTTTTAAGTTTAGGCACCAAAGTAAACATCCATGGCAAGTTCAAGCACCACTGGTGTTTTTACCTCTTAATGGAATATATTCATCTTTTTGACAAATGACTTCCATTGACTCGTACAAACCCAATGAGGGAGTCCTGAATTAGGGGGTGTCCGGATAGCCGGACTATACCTTCGGCCGGACTCCTGGACTATGAAGATATAAGATTGAAGACTTCGTCCCGTATTCGGAAGGGACTTTCCTTGGCGTGGAAGGCAAGCTTGGCGGTACGGATATGTAGATCTCCTAACATTGTAACCGACTCTGTGTAACCCTAGCCCTCTCCGCTGTCTATATAAACCGAAGGGTTTTAGTCCGTAGCAACAACAATCATACCATAGGCTAGCTTTTAGGGTTTAGCCTCCTTGATCTCGTGGTAGATCTACTCTTGTACTACCCATATCATCAATATTAATCAAGCAGGAGTAGGGTTTTACCTCCATCGAGAGGGCCCGAATCTGGGTAAAAACATCGTGTCCCTTGTCTCGTGTTACCATCCGCCTAGACGCACAGTTCGGGACCCCCTACCCGAGATCCGCCAGTTTTGACACCGACATTGGTGCTTCCATTGAGAGTTCCTCTGTGTCGTCGCCATCAGGAAGGATGCCTCATCCCGTCTTTAAAGACGGCACCGTTGCTAAGGGAGCTTTGGCTGTCGGCCAAACTCTCCGGCTAGGTGGTTTTCTTATGACCGCCTGTTCGGCTGCTGCGCCGACGATGACCTCTCGGATCATCGAAAGCAATCTTCACGTCAGCTTGGAATTCCCCGAGCAGCTAGATCCAATGGAGCTCTCTTCCCTAAACGAGCTCTTGGATCGCATCGCCGCCCTGGAAGTCGCTACGGATTACGACCAGATTGGGCCTAAACCCGATCTGAGAGAGATTAGCTCTCCCCAGGTCACCCATCACGTTGCCGTGGTAGAGGGACAGTGTGGCGACCCTTCATTTATCTTAAGGACTAGCTATGTCCGGATTTCCGATCCCTCCAAGCCGGATACCCACGGAGGGGAGGGCATCACTCAAGACCTGAACTTAAAGTCAGGCGACGGGCTAGATTCATTGGACAGCATCCAAGAATCCAAACTTCCGAGTTCGGAAACTCCTTGGCCTCTGGGTCTCAGATTGGGTGAGGTTTCGGATTTGATTCCACCCACCCACCCGTACATAAGCGATCTATCCCAAATTAGGCAAGAGCCTGAAGAAACAGTACATCATTACTGGGCCAGATTCCTTCTGGTTATGAACAGAATAAAGGACTGCCGCGAGGAAGACGCAATTTCATTCTTCTGCAATAATTGCACGGACAAGGGAATCCTCAACGCCATAAGTCGCCATGATATTATACGCTTCGCTGACTTTGCATCCATAGTACGAAAGTACTGTGCGATGGAAAGCGCCTGGAAAACCGAAATAAAATTTTGGGACAATCCGGCCCTGAATACAAACCCAGTCCTAAATAAAAGGGTGCATCATCGCCAGACACCCGGGTTCAATACCAAAAAGCAAAAGCCCTCTACAGGTCACGGAACCGTACTAGAAGGATGGCTTAATGGACCCTGTAAAATTCACAGTGCAGAGGGCGCCACACCAACTCACAGCCTTAGAGCGTGTTGGATACTCCGGCAGGTGGCAAAAATTGGCGAAGATCTTCTAATTCCAGAAGCCACGGAAAGCCACCCCAGAGACACCAGTACGGTATTAACAGTCTTCGAGACTTTCGCATCAAATAATATGCGAAAAAGAACACTCCGCAGCCTTACAGAAGTCTACCAAGTAGCAACAATAAACCCATGGAGTGACACGGCTATTACTTTTAACGCTAGTGATGAACCTAAATTCCGAACAGCCCGAGCACCAGCCGCATTGGTCCTTAGTCCAATAGTGGACAGCTTTCGCCTTACCAAGGTACTCATGGATGGCGGCAGCGGATTGAACCTCATTTATGAGGAAACCCTTCAAAAAATGGAAATAGACTGGAACCGCATTGAGCGAAGCAGCACAACCTTTAGAGGAATAATCCCCAGTCGGGAAGCGTGCTGTACAGGAAAAATCACACTAGATGTGGTGTTCGGCACGCCGGATAATTACAGGTCCGAAGAGGTCACGTTCCAAGTGGCCCCGTTCAGTAGCGGATATCACGCTCTGCTAGGGCGGGAAGCGTTTACAATCTTCCAAGCAATACCCCATTACGGGTACATGAAGCTCAAGATGCCCGGGCCTAACGGAATCATCACTCTCGCTAGTGATCCGGACATAGCACTCCGCGCTGAAAACAAGACAGCCGCACTGGCCCTTGAGGCGCTATCCGAAGCCCTAGCGGCTGAGGAACTAACTGCGCTGCGCTCCATGGTGAATAGGGACAATGTGATACTCGACAAAAGATCCAAGTCCACCTCCTTTAAACCGGCGGACGAAATAGTCAAATTCCAGGTCCATCCAACGGACCCCAATAAAACAGCTTCCATCGGGGCACAGTTAAACCCTGATGTAGACACCGCACTGCGAGAGTTCCTACGAGAGAACTGGGACATTTTCGCCTGGCACCCTTCAGACATGCCAGAAATCCCACGCAAGTTGGCCGAACACAACTTAAATATCCTAAAAGGATTCAAGCCAGTCAAACAGGCTCTTCGGCGTTTTTCTGAACCTAAGAGACAGGCCATGGGAGAGGAACTAGCCAAGCTATTGGAGGCCGGATTCATCAAAGATATAAAACACCCAGACTGGCTAGCAAACCTGGTGATGGTACCAAAGAAGGACAAATCCTGGCGCCTGTGCGTTGATTTTAAAGACCTTAACAAGGCTTGCCCAAAGGATCCCTTCCCCCTCCCCCGCATCGATCAAATTATCGACGCTACCGCAGGACACGATTCGTTGTGTTTCCTCGACGCATACTCCGGCTACCATCAAATAAAGATGGCAGAGTCAGACCAAGCCACAACGACATTCATCACACCATACGGCCCATTCTGCTTCAACACAATGCCCTTCGGGCTCAAAAACGCCGGTGCAACATATCAGCGCATGATTCAGGCATGTCTGGCAAACCAGATCGGCAAAACAGTGGAGGCATACGTAGATGATGTGGTCGTTAAAACAAGACATGTCGAATCTCTAGTAGACGACTTGAGGCTAACATTCGATAACCTCCGAACATACGACATCAAGCTCAACCCGGAAAAATGCGTTTTCGGCGTTCCAACCGGAAAGCTCTTGGGCTTCATTATATCCGGTAGAGGAATTGAAGCAAATCTAGCCAAGATCCGAGCTCTGTCACAATTGGATATCCCGAAGAACCTCAAACAAATACAAAAATTAACCGGATGCGTGGCGGCTCTAAGCCGCTTTATCTCCCGCTTGGGACAAAAGGCCCTACCCCTTTACCGCCTCCTTCGGCGCATCGAACACTTCGAGTGGACGGATGCAGCCACGGCCGGACTCGACGAAATAAAAGCCATCTTGGCAACAAACCCAGTCCTGGCCGCGCCAAACATTGGTGAACCAATGCTATTATACATTGCAGCAACCCATCAGGTCGTAAGCGCAGTGCTCGTCGTCGAACGAGAAACGGACGAACACAAATTCCCCCTTCAAAAACCGGTCTACTATGTGTCCACTGTCCTTACTCCATGCAAGTCACGGTACCCGCATTATCAAAAGATTGTGTACGCGGTATTTATGGCATCCCGGAAGCTGCGACACTACTTTCAAGAGTGTTCAATAACAGTAGCCTCGGAAGTGCCACTTAACGATATTATAAACAACCGCGACGCGACGGGCCGGATTGCAAAATGGGCCATTGAGCTCCTCCCGTTCGACATAACTTACAAGCCACGGCGAGCTATCAAGTCGCAAGTTTTGGCCGACTTCGTCGCAGAATGGACGGAGGCCGAACTCCCTAAAGAGTATGGCACATATTCAAACTGGGTCATGCACTTCGACGGCTCCAAAATGTTGGCCGGTCTAGGGGCTGGCGTCGTTTTGACGTCCCCCACAGGAGACACAGTTCAATACGTACTTCAATAATGTACACAGACTCCAACAATGCAGCCGAATATGAGGCCCTTTTACATGGTCTCTGGATGGCAGTATCCATGGACATTCAACGCCTGGAGGTGCGCGGGGACTCGAACCTCGCAATATCCCAAATAAATGGAGACTTTGATGCCAAGGATCCAAAAATGGCAGCTTATCGCAACGCCGTCCTAAAAATGTCAGCTCGGTTCGAAGGGCTCAAATTTCACCATATAGCCTGGGAAAATAATCAGGCGGCAGATGTCCTGGCATGCATCGGCGCAAAACGCGATGTAGTCCCCCCAACATCTTCTTGGTAAGGCTGTTCAAGCCATCCGTAGTATGGGAAGGGGAACCCGGCAATAACAGCCCGGACCCAACCGCACTGCCCGACACCGAACACTTTGACATAATTGGAGGCTCTGCCAATGAAATAACACCTTCAGCCCACGTAATAATGGTCGTCATCGCCCCGTGGACAGAACCATTCCTCGCCTACCTTACTAGGCAGGAACTCCCCGAGGACCAAAATGAGGCACGCTGCATAGTGCGGCGATCTAAAGCCTATAAAGTCCATGAGGAAGAGCTTTATAAGAAAAGCACTACCGGAGTCCTTTAAAGGTGCATCTCCGAAGAGGAAGGGCGGAACCTCCTGGCTGAAATTCATGCAGGACTTGGCGGTCATCACGCTGCAGCTCGGTCCCTTGTAAGCAAGGCCTTCCGTACAAGCTTTTATTGGCCGATGGCCCGGGCAGACGCCCAGGACTTAGTCCAACGATGCGTCGGTTGCCAGCTTTTTGCAAACCAAAGCCATATGCCACCCACCGCCCTCCAAACTATCCCCATCACTTGGCCCTTCGCGGTCTGGGGGCTTGACATGGTTGGACCCCTTAAAGGCGGAACCCACAAGAAAAAATACTTACTGGTCATGGTGGATAAGTTCACCAAATGGATAGAAGCCAAGCCTGTTAAGACGGCCGAATCCGGGCCGGTGATAGACTTTATATCCGGGGTTGTACACCGTTACGGCGTCCCCCATAGCATCATCACTGATAACGACACGAACTTTATGGTCGACGAGGTAAAACTCTGGTGCAAAAACATGGGCATCAAGCTCGATTATGCTTCCGTCTATCACCCACAAACCAACGGCCAGGTCGAACATGAAAATGGTCTTATCATGAGCGGCATCAAACCCAGATTAGTGTGGTCCCTTAAAGAATCTAATACGCACTGGGTAGAGGAGCTCGACTCCGTACTCTAGGGGCTGCGGACCACGCCGAATCGCACCGCCGAATACACACCATTCTTCATGGTGTACGGCGCAGAGGCAATTTTGCCCTGCGACATAATTCATGACTCACCTCGAGTGCACATGTACGAAGAAAGAGAAGCCGAGCTCGATCGGCAGGACAGTTTGGACGCCTTGGAGGAAGAGCGTGACGTGGCAAAAGCCCGTTCCGCATTCTATCAACAGCAGGCTCGAAGATACCAAAGCAGAGAAGTACGGGCCAAAAATTACAATGTTGGCGAATTAGTTCTACGCCTGCCGGACAAGAAAAAGAACAAACTCAAGCCCAAGTGGGAAGGTCCCTTCATAATTGACCAAGTCCTGACTGGCGGAGCGTACCGCCTGCGAGATGCATCGGATAACCAACTCGAGCCGAACCCATGGAACGCAGCCCGTCTCCGAAGATTCTATGCCTAGCGCCGGACTGTGTTCGTCTCCTTCCTCTGTCCATTTTTTATATACTTTCTGTCTTACATTTTTCTCCTTCTCTCTCTCTCTTATAGCCTTTAAAGGCTCATAAAGTGACGCGCTATCCGCGCTCATTAAACCTGGGGGCTTCTTTAAACAGAAGCTTATTTATACGGGCTTCATGCCTAACACATGTGTCACACTTCCGCATGTACTTTTTATTCACCATTATATGCATCGATATGACTTAAGTTTTGGCCAAGCTGGGTTGCCTGGCTCATGTGCTTGCCCCTACGTTCCCGATTGTTCGGCTAGGTGGTAAAGGGAGCACCTCTGCGATTGTTACTGCCGGGTCAGCCGGATGTGTACCTCAGACTGGGTGAAGCCGAAAGCTAGCGTTCTTAAGGGAATATTCGGTCGGTGAACTAAAGATGGTCTTTTTCACTTATTTATCTATACGCCCCCAGATGTTTTTCCTGCGTCTCTTTTCGCAGAATGGACATGCACTTTAGGGCATGCCTCCTAGGAAAAGGAACCCCTAATGGAACTATTCTCCCTGGAAGATGTTTCTTACTAACCATGTAATATAACATAACTAGTTGGGCATTTATCTGTTCAAGCACTAATGACCCCTACGCCTGGTCTCCATGCATACCCCGGTTCTTATATAACCGCGAGGGTATTCGGACACACTCCGGACCGTCAGGTCCCGAGGTTGAAGCGAAAAAGTCGGCCATGACAAATGATCTACAATCTGGCTAGAAGGCATTACACATGTCAATTAAAATTACATAGTCAATCTGACTGATTGTATTCCTCTTCAATACCATCTAACAGGTTGTCTAGCTTACAGTCCTGTTGGGAATAGTTTGTGGCCAATTCTACTTGGCCGTATACTAAGCTCACAGGGATCTCCTTCCCATCGGGCCCCATGGGTCCGACCTTGGCCATGTGGTTTGGGTCAGCCTTCGTGTACCGCGTCTTCACCATGGCCCAGGACTCCCTGGCGCCTTGACAGCAGGCCGACATCTTCCATAATCGGAAGCGCCGCCGCGCTCCCTTCAGCTTCTCTACAAGCTCTCCAAGGCCTTCGGGCATGGAGACGGATGGCCACAAGGCCTGGGCGACGCCTTGCATCACCTGCTGAACTCGCTCGTGCAGTTGTGAGAGCTCGGGAAGAAGGTCACCCATAGAACCAGGCATTTCCTCTGCAGGACGACCTGTTAGCATACCTACAGACATTACTCTGTTACTCGACTTCCTCGCCGAACTCTTTTTTCAAAGTTCGTTTAAGCACTTACTAAATATGTCGCATCGAAGCCGCTGATTCTCCTTAACGGAGTCCAACAGCTGGGCACGAACATCCTTCAGTTCAACGCCCAGCTTGGTGTTGGCATCTTGGAGATCGTTCTTCTCCCGCCTCACCTTTGTCAGCACACTCTCACCAGCCTTCAGCTGGCGTAGGAGTTGTTGCTTTTCTGGATTTAATCCGGCGCCATCTGCTGTCAAATTTGCACCCACGTCGCACTTCGCAAAATACTTATCTTTCGAAGCGTATATTACCAAAGGGGGTCTCCTTGGGCTCCCCTGCCGCGGCTAGTGCGGCGTCATGTTGGGCTTTGCACTCTTCCAGCTCCTGGGACAGTAGGGTATTCTTTTCTATAAGAACCTGCATAACAAATGATCCTTAAATCAGTTATTCTAACTGTTTCAAGTCTCGGGGGCTACTGGTATATATATAATTACCAAAATTTTCTTACCCGTATGTCTTTTACATATTGCTCTGTGGCTCTGGCTAGACCATTTTGAGCGGCATGGAGGTACGCATCTCCCGAATTGAAGGCATCCAATGCCTCTTGGGAGAAACAAGCGTCGCGAAGAACTGTCCGGCGACACCTGTGGTTCATGACACTCTCCACCTCAGAATTGGTGGTAGACAGCATGTCCGCATCCTCTGTCGGAGGAGCGTCTGGTGCGCGCCTTGTGTTCGCCTCCGCTTCCGGACCAGGCTTTGGAGCCTGGCTGGTGGAGGCGCGATTGGCAACCTCTCCGGATATAGTCCGGCGAGGTCTCTTCGTCCTGAAGAGAGCACGAGCGTTAATATGCCTTTAAGGAATAACACCTGGGAATAAGATGGCGCGCTATACCTTTGCGCCGGCGTCTCAGTCCGGACCGCACTTCTTTTCAGCCCGCGGGGCCTTGCCGCCCCTCGTTGGCTAGTCGCCGCAGGCTCGGCCTCACGTCTCAAGGACCTCCCCTGCAAAACACGGTTGTCATACGACAATCGAAAACACGCGAGGATAGATCCCTTTTCAAAGTGTTGGGACTTCGGTCTCAGTTACCTGTGAGGCTGGGAGTAGCCCTGGGTAATCGGCCGTAATGGCCACCAAGGCATTGTCCTTTCTCAATTGATGAAACACCCCATCAATCAGCTCCACAGATAAGTCCGGATCCTCTTGAGAGGCCGGGTCAAGGGACCGTCCCGGATCCTCGGGTTGTGGAGGAGGGCTGTTTATTTCTTTAACAGCCTGGCGCAGTTCCTGCATTCAAGTCGTTAGACTGAATATTTAACGATGGTAATATAAAACGGATGGGCAAGTAAAAGTGTCCACTTACCCAACTTGGGGGATTGTACATAGAAAATCCACCCTGTGGGTTAACGCGGAGAAATTCCTCCTCTTCTCCCTTGTACAAAGCAGACAAGATCTTTATTAGAGCGGCAGCCAAATCCGGCCCCTTACGGACGTGGCAGGTGGCGTCGTCCTCACCGTTGAAGTCCCACATGGGGTGACCTCTATACTGGAGCGGCTGCACCCCTCGCATGATGCATGCGGCCACGACCCCGATCATGGTCAGTCCGGAATGAGCTAACAATCTTATCCGGCATCAGGTAAAGAACGTCCTTGTCGCTTTCCCTCTGAGGGCTCCGTGGACGCCAGCTTAGGCGCTTCTTTAGGGGAGCACTGTCGAACTCAGGGAGGCCGATCCGGACAGGATCCGGCAGCGGGACGTCCTCTATATAAAACCATTCCGAAGGCCAGTCCTCGGACGCTTTCTTTGGGGTTCCGGATAGATATCCGGTCACGGCGATGCGCCACACTTCGGCTCCGCCCACTTGATATATTGACCCCTTCTGAGAACGGGGCACAAGGCAGAATAGCCTTTTCCACAGCGCGAAATGAGCCTCGCAGCCTGTCCGCATCCTCTGTCGAAGGAGCGTCCGGTGCGCGCCTTCAAGAATAGGCACTCTATGTCTAAGACTCCCCAAAGTAGACACATCCATCTTCCTCCAATGGTGTTTAAACCAAGGCAATGGAGAACAAAGCTCTGATACCAATTGAAAAGATCGAGAAGAGGTGTCTAGAGGGGGGGTGATTAGACACTAAGTGCCAAAAGTTGCAGTTTTTAATATTCTTAAGTTTAAGTGGAGTTTAAGCACAAGTTTAACAAACACAATACATATCAAGCAAGCATGCAATGAGTATATGAGCAGCGGAAAGTAAAGCATGCAACTTGCAAGAATGTAAAAAGAAGGGTTTGGAGTATTCAAACGCAATTGGAGACACGGATGTTTTTGCCGTGGTTCCGATAGGTGGTGATATCGTACATCTACGTTGATGGAGACTTCAACCCACGGAGGGTAACGGTTGCATGAGTCCACGGAGGGCTCCACCCACGAAGGGTCCACGAAGAAGCAACCTTGTCTATTCCATCACGGCTGTCGCCCACGAAGGACTTGCCTCACTAGCGGTAGATCTTCACGAAGTAGGCAATCTCCTTGCCCTTACAAACTCCTTGGTTCAACTCCACAATCTTGTTGGAGGCTCCCAAGTGACACCTAGCCAATCTAGGAGACACCACTCTCCAGGAAGTAACAAATGGTGTGTTGATGATGAACTCCTTGCTCTTGTGCTTCAAATGATAGTCTCCCCAACACTCAACTCTCTCTCACAGGATTTGGATTTGGTGGAAAGAAGATTTGAGTGGAAAGCAACTTGGGGAAGGCTAGAGATCAAGATTCATATGGTTGGAATGGAATATCTTGACCTCAACACAAGTGTAGGTGGTTCTCTCTCAGAAAATGTGTATTGGAAGTGTAGATATGTTCTGATGGCTCTCTCTACGAATGAAGAGTGGGTGGAGGGGTATATATAGCCTCCACACAAAATCTAACCGTTACACACAATTTGCCAAACTCGGTGGGACCGAATGGTTAAACTCGGTCGGACCGATTCAACAAACCTAGTGACCGTTAGGATTTTCGGTGGGACTGAGATGCAACTCGGTAGGACCGATATGGTTAGGGTTAGGTCATAACGTAATCTCGCTGTGACCGATTACACAAACTCGGTGGGACCGATTTTGGTAATAAGCTAACCAGAGAGTTGGTCAGGTAAACTCGGTGGGACCGACTCGCTCATCTCGGTGAGACCGAAAAGTTACAAAAGGGAAACAGAGAGTTTACATTGCAATCTTGGTGGGACCGATCGCTCATCTTGGTAAGACCGAAACGTTACGAAGGGAAACAGAGCGATTACAATCCCATCTCGGTGAGACCGAGATCCCTTTCGGTGAGACCGATTTGCCTAGGGTTTGTGGCAGTGGCTATGACATTTGAAACTCGGTGGCGCCAAATAGAAAGAATCGGTGGGGCCGAGTTTGACTTTTGGTTTAGGTCATATGTGGATGTGGGAAGGTAGTTGAGGGTTTTGGAGCATATTACTAAGCACTTTGAGCAAGCAAGCCATTAAGCAACACCTCATCCCCTCTTGATAGTATTGGCTTTTCCTATAGACTCAATGTGATCTTGGATCACTAAAATAGAAAATGTAGAGTCTTGATCTTGAAGCTTGAGCCAATCCTTTGTCCTTAGCATCTTGAAGGGGTTTCACATCCTCTAGTCCATGCCACTCCATTGTTGAACTTATCTGAAACATACTAGGTAAAAGTGTTAGTCCAACAAGAGATATGTTGACATTAATTACCAAAACCACCCAGGGAGCACTTGTGCTTTCAATCTCCCCCTTTTTGGTAATTGATGACAACATACATCAAAGCTTTAGATAAAGATATAGGGAATAGCAAGTAAAGCTTTGGAAAGACATGTAACATGCATAGGCTCCCCCTACATGTATGCAATCATGTGAATATTGAATATAGGAGCATGTGAATGCGTAAACATGACAGAGTAAGCAATGTGTTACATGTATCTTGGCTATATGCATCAGAGCAAATGATGTGAATGTGAGAAATGTACCTTCATGCTCATGAGTCCTTCTTGCAAACAGTATGTACATCAGCAAGAACTTCTCATTCACATGACTGTGATGCATATACTTACCTTGTGGTCTTGAGTTGGCTTAGGATGGGATGAACCTGCGCAAACAAGGTTAAATAACACACATACACCTACTGGCCAGGGCAAGCAAGAGAAACCACAAGAGAACCAAGACTGGGATGACATGTAGAGTGAGTACTAAGTACCACATTGGATATAGACATGTCCCCAAAGGTAAAGATATGCAATAAAATCAGAGATTTCCTTCCCTTAGATGTCTTGCTCCCCCTGAATCTGCATGGGATACTGGGAGAAGATAGGGAACAGAAAATCAGAGCAACAAAAAAGGAAACAACAGAGCTTGAGCTAAAGCACGCAGCCAAACATGTCTTTCCCCTCTTAAAGACATGTGACATCTCTCCTCTTGAACACCAAGCACCTGGTGTATTTGATGATATTACTTTCTCCTAGTTGAGAAACTCTCTCCCCCTGAGTATTCTCTCTTTCTCCCCCTATAGGAAGGATTAAGCTTTGATGTGATCTCTCTCTCCCCCTTTGACATCAATTTCCAAGAAGGGCTCTTCTAGACATGTGATACAAATGGGTTGGTCCTTGAGTCATAGAGCAAAGCAACATGTCTAATATGATGCTGGTAGAGGACACGAATCATTGAGTGGAGCTGGAGCAAATAGAAATCAGGAATACGTGGCAAGTTGGTTTTCCTGTGGTGGAATCGGTGACTCCGAGTTGTGTGCTTCGGTTGCACCGAAAGATTTCGATTGGGCCGAAGAGAACAAACCGGTGTGACCGAGTTCATTAGAGTGAAACCACTTGTCACCTCAGCTCACTGGACAAGTAAGATCTCACAAGGATATGCAAGGAATTTACTGAAAGATTTGCAATGAATTGGATGCAGAAAATGCAGAACAAAAAGGAAAGAAAAGAAACTAAAAGTTCTATATGAAGTTTTTTTTTGAAAGGGAAAACAAATATGCAAGAGGCAAAAGCACGGAGAGACACACGAGAACTTCATCTAGAGATGGTCGGCGACAAAGTCACCTATGTTAGAGTATATTGACTTAGGAGTCAAGTGAGAGCACTTGATCATAGGTCATACTCATCGTTTAAGCTCAAAATGGGGTTACCATTTTTTGTTTAAGCCTTTTGATGTATTCACATCTTGTCGAGTTGCTTTGACTCATGACTTGGAGTAAAGCTTTTCTAAGATGGAATAACATACCTTGGGTGGTGGTGTTGATCTTGCTCATGTAGTTGAACTTGTGTGGGTTGCTCAAGGTTGATGTAGTTCATCAAGGGTTGGGAGCACCACTTGGAGTTTGAGTTCATCTACCTATATGGGTTAGCTTTGCAAGGAATAGCACTTGTGTATCCAAAATGACAATCATGAGACTCAACATAGAATTTGCCAAGGGATATGTTTGAATGGTTTCGTGCTTCCTTGTCTTCAACCACAATTGTGTAGAGACTTGGTGATGTAGAGATTGCTCAAGATGTGAGTGAGTTGCAATCTCATAGATTTAGATTCAACCAAGTACCTACACGGGTTAGATAACATGCAAGGTACAAATATATCCAAGACATATGAATAGCATCATAAGAGAAATATCGAGGATTAGTCATAGGCTCATGCCCCTCATGTATCAAATGGAGTTCCTACTCCAAGTTTGAAGCATCAATGATGTTCAATTCACCTCTCAACCTGCAAAACACTTTCTCATCAAAGTGGTTTAGTGAATATATCCGCCAATTGCTTATCGGTGCGAACATGCTTAAGGTTAATGTCCCCTTTTGCAACATGATCTCGAATGAAATGATGACGAACTTCAATATGCTTAGTTCGAGAATGTTGCACGGGATTGTGAGCAATCTTAATAGCACTTTCATTGTCACATAGCAATGGAACATGTTTCACATATATCCCATAATCTTCAAGAGTTTGGGTCATCCAAAGTAATTCAGCACAACATGAACCCGCGACAATGTATTCCGCTTCGGCAGTGGATAAGGATACCGAGTTTTGTTTCTTGGAAGACCAAGACACAAGAGATCTACCAAGGAATTGACAAGTACCCGAAGTGGATTTCCTATCAACCTTGTCTCCGGCATAGTCCGAATCGGAGTAGCCAACAAGATCAAAAGAGGACCTCTTAGGATACCAAATGCCAAAATTTGGTGTATGGATTAGGTATCTCACTATCCTTTTCACAGCCTTAAGATGACACTCTTTAGGAGCAGCTTGATATCGTGCACACGTGCACACACTTAGCATAATATTGGGACGAGAGGCACATAGATATAACAATGAACCAATCATAGAGCGATAAACCTTTTGATCAACCGGTTCACCATCTTTGGTCAAATCAAGATGTCCACTAGTAGGCATGGGTGTAGTCATACCTTTGCATTCTTGCATATTGAACTTCTTGAATAAGTCCTTGGTGTACTTCGTTTGAGAGACAAAGGTACCTTCCTTAGTTTGCTTGATTTGCAAACCGAGAAAGAATTTGAGTTCACTCATCATAGACATCTCAAACTTCTCTGACATTAGCTTTCCAAGCTTCTCACTAAAATGAGGGTTAGTTGAACCAAATATGATATCATCAACATAAATTTGGCACACAAATAGTTCTCCATTAACCCTTTTAGTAAAAAGAGTAGAATCAATTTTACCAATTTCAAAGCCTTTTTCAATAAGGAACTTGGTCAAGCATTTATACCATGCTCTAGGAGCTTGTTTAAGACCATAAAGGGCTTTGTGAAGTTTGTAAACATGATTAGGTTTCTTAGGATTGACGAAGCCGGGAGGTTTCTTAACATAAACTTCCTCCTCAATTTTGCCATTTAGAAAAGCACTTTTAATGTCCATTTGGTACAAGGTGATATCATGGTGATTAGCATAAGCAAGTAAGATGCGAATGGACTCAAGTCTAGCAACGGGAGCATATGTCTCACCATAGTCCATACCTTCAACTTGTGTGTAGCCTTGGGCGACGAGACATGTTTTGTTGCGAACCACTTGTCCATCTTCATCTTGCTTGTTGCAAAACACCCATTTGGTACCAATGATGTTGTGGTTGTTGTCGGGCTTCTCGACCAATGTCCACACTTGATTTCTCTCAAAGTTGTGTAGCTCTTCATGCATCGCGTTTATCCAGTCCGGATCCTCCAATGCTTCTTCAACCTTCATAGGTTCAATGCTAGAGATGAATGAGTAATGTTCACAAAAGTTAGCTAAACGAGTTTTAGAGCGAGTGATTCTCTCGGTTTGGATATCATTGTATATTTGCTCGACGGGATGATCCTTAGCAATTCTTTCTTGAACTCGTGAAAGCTTTTGCTTGGGTCGGGGTGGAACATCCTCTTCATCTTGTGCTTCTTCTTGGCCTTCTTCATTGTTGACGTCGTCGTTCTCTTGTCGTGGTGGAGAAGGAGGTTGTTGATGTTCATCTTGGTGCGCTTCCTCATTTTCTTCATCTTGGCATGTCCCACTTGTGGATGCTTCCGTATCAACTCTTGGTTCACCTTGTCGTGAGGTAGAAGCTTCCACTTGGACGGACGAGGTACTCTCCTTCACTTCCGTTGGACGAATCTTGCCAATGGACAAGTCTTGAATTGCTTCCGAAGGGTCTTTGTCTCCTACATCAATTGGCAATTGCTCTACTTGCGAGCCGTTAGATTCATCAAACTTCACATCTACCGTCTCTTCAACCTTTCGGGTGAAATTGTTGTAGACACGGTAAGTGTGAGAGTTTGAGCCATAACCAAGTAGGAAACCTTCATGAGATTTAGGAGCAAATTTAGAACGACGATGCTTATCAAGAATGTAGCACTTTGAGCCGAATACTCGAAAGTATCCAACTTGGGGTTTGTTACCGGTGAGTAGCTCGTATGCCGTCTTGTCGAGTAGCTTGTGAAGATACAAGCGATTTGTTGCATGACAAGCTGTCTCAACTGCTTCCACCCAAAAGTGCTTTGGCGTTTTGTACTCATCAAGCATCGTTCTTGCCATCTCGATAAGAGTCCGGTTCTTCCTTTCAATAACTCCATTTTGTTGAGGTGTGTACGTAGCCGAGAACTCGTGTGAAATCCCTTCTTCGTCAAGAAAGGTGTCCACATTTGCGTTCTTGAACTCCGTTCTGTTGTCGTTCCGAACCTTCTTGATCTTCACGTCAAACTGATTTTGGGCCTTCCTAGCGAAGTTTTTGAAGATCTTTTGGACCTGCGATTTGTCAGCAAGAAAGAACACCCACGTAAATCTTGAAAAATCATCAACTATGACTAGACCAAATGATTTACCACCGAGACTCTTGTAGGCATTTGGACCAAAGATATCCATGTGAAGTAGCTCGAGTGGTCTTCTTGTGGTCATGATGTTCTTCGCGCGGTGACTTCCTCCAACTTGTTTCCCTGCTTGACAAGCACTACA
Organism: Triticum urartu; assembly: GCF_003073215.2. Taxonomy (NCBI): domain Eukaryota; kingdom Viridiplantae; phylum Streptophyta; class Magnoliopsida; order Poales; family Poaceae; genus Triticum; species Triticum urartu. The sequence continues at coordinate 323,126,679 of NC_053022.1, forward strand.
AAGTCTATCCTTGTCAAATATGACATCTTTTATTCGAAGGATATGATCACCTTTAATAAGCTTATCAAGATTTCGCATACCAACATGACCTAGTCTTCTATGACACAACTAGCCTTTAGAAGATTTGGTAATTAAGCAAGTTCTAGGTTGAGCCTTTTTTAGTGAAATCAACAATGTAAAGATCTCCTCTACGTATACCGGTAAACACCATTTTATGATTGTCTCTACGAAACACTTGGCAATCTACTTCAGTGAATAAGACATTGAAACCGAAATCCGCAAGTCTAGAAACTGAAAGTAAATTGTATCCAAGGGATTCAACGAGCATGACATTTTGTATGGAGCTATCATGTGAGATGGCCACCTTACCAAGGCCAACCACCTTACCCTTTGAATTATCACCAAAAGTGACATATTTTCGAGGGTCGTCGTTTTCAGCAAGCTCACGGAACATATCTTATCTCCGGTCATATGATCAGTACATCCACTATCAAGGACCCATTCCTTTCCTCCAGCCATGTAGCCGCGAAGATTTGCCATAAGACCAAAATGCCTCATTGCATCATCAAGATCATAGTCACTATCATCTTCATCATAGTATCCATGTTCAACATCATCTTGTGATCGATCAATTCCTAGAGAGCGTAATTCATTAGATAAATGATCATCACAATGGTTACCTTTATGAATTCTAATAGCTTCAGATATGATATCGCTAATGATTCCAACATTTCTTTTAGCACGCATGAGATTGGTAAGCTCAAATAGACAATCACCAAAGCTAAGATCACTAGAGTTCATCTTACTCAAAGCAATAGACTTATGGAGAATTTCGTCTAAATTTTTCAAGGAATAATCTGGAAATCGTTCCTCAAGAAATCTCCATATGGTGTAGGCACACTTGAGATTAGGCAAACATCTAATCAAGTTTCTAGGCAAGCCTCTAATGATGAGCTCAACAGTTCTAAGATTGCGAATTATGTCAATATCTTCATCTAGGGTAGGGTGCAAAGGATCAACATGAGGTACACAAGGGCTAGTAATGTACTTGTTCAAATGATATTCATTGAAAATCTCAAGCATTTCATTTTTCCACTCATGAAAATACTCTCCATCAAGAATAGGCACTCTATGTCTAAGACTCCCCAAAGTAGACACATCCATCTTCCTCCAATGGTGTTTAAACCAAGGCAATGGAGACCAAAGCTCTGATACCAATTGAAAAGATCGAGAAGAGGTGTCTAGAGGGGGGGTGATTAGACACTAAGTGCCAAAAGTTGTAGTTTTTAATATTCTTAAGTTTAAGTGGAGTTTAAGCACAAGTTTAACAAACACAATACATATCAAGCAAGCATGCAATGAGTATATGAGCAGCGGAAAGTAAAGCATGCAACTTGCAAGAATGTAAAAAGAAGGGTTTGGAGTATTCAAACGCAATTGGAGACACGGATGTTTTTGTCGTGGTTCCGATAGGTGGTGATATCGTACATCCACGTTGATGGAGACTTCAACCCACGGAGGGTAACGGTTGCGTGAGTCCATGGAGGGCTCCACCCACGAAGGGTCCACGAAGAAGCAACCTTGTCTATTCCATCACGGCCGTCGCCCACGAAGGACTTGCCTCACTAGCGGTAGATCTTCACGAAGTAGGCAATCTCCTTGCCCTTACAAACTCCTTGGTTCAACTCCACAATCTTGTTGGAGGCTCCCAAGTGACACCTAGCCAATCTAGGAGACACCACTCTCCAAGAAGTAACAAATGGTGTGTTGATGATGAACTCCTTGCTCTTGTGCTTCAAATGATAGTATCCCCAACACTCAACTCTCTCTCACAGGATTTGGATTTGGTGGAAAGAAGATTTGAGTGGAAAGCAACTTGGGGAAGGCTAGAGATCAAGATTCATATGGTTGGAATGGAATATCTTGACCTCAACACAAGTGTAGGTGGTTCTCTCTTAGAAAATGTGTATTGGAAGTGTAGGTATGTTCTGATGGCTCTCTCTATGAATGAAGAGTGGGTGGAGGGGTATATATAGCCTCCACACAAAATCTAACCGTTACACACAATTTGCCAAACTTGGTGGGACTGAATGGTTAAACTCGGTCGGACCGATTCAACAAACCTAGTGACCGTTAGGATTTTCGGTGGGACTGAGATGCAACTCGGTAGGACCGATATGGTTAGGGTTAGGGCATAACGTAATCTCGCTGTGACCGATTACACAAACTCGGTGGGACCGATTTTGGTAATAAGCTAACCAGAGAGTTGGTCAGGTAAACTCGGTGGGACCGGTTCGCTCATCTCGGTGAGACCGAAATGTTACAAAAGGGAAACAGAGAGTTTACATTGCAATCTCGGTGGGACCGATCGCTCATCTCGGTAAGACCGAAACGTTACGAAGGGAAACAGAGAGATTACAATCCCATCTCGGTGAGACCGAGATCCCTATCGGTGAGACCGATTTGCCTAGGGTTTGTGGCAGTGGCTATGACATTTGAAACTCGGTGGCGCCAGATAGAAAGAATCGGGCGGGCCAAGTTTGACTTTTGGTTTAGGTCATATGTGGATGTGGGAAGGTAGTTGAGGGTTTTGGAGCATATCACTAAGCACTTTGAGCAAGCAAGCCATTAAGCGACACCTCATCCCCTCTTGATAGTATTGGCTTTTCCTATAGACTCAATGTGATCTTGGATCACTAAAATAGAAAATGTAGAGTCTTGATCTTGAAGCTTGAGCCAATCCTTTGTCCTTAGCATCTTGAAGGGGTTCCACATCCTCTAGTCCATGCCACTCCATTGTTGAACTTATCTGAAACATACTAGGTAAAAGTGTTAGTCCAACAAGAGATATGTTGACATTAATTACCAAAACCACCCAGGGAGCACTTGTGCTTTCAAGAACCCGCCTTGCACTGCCGAAGACAATTTGCGTGCCGGACTTGTCGTCATTGAAGCCTGGTTCGGGGGCTACTAAGGGAGTCCTGGATTAGGGGGTGTCTGGATAGCCGGACTATACCTTCGGCCGGACTCCTGGACTATGAAGATACAAGATTGAAGACTTCGTCCCGTGTCCGGAAGGGACTTTCCTTGGTGTGGAAGGCAAGCTTGGCGGTACGGATATGTAGATCTCCTACCATTGTAACCGACTCTGTGTAACCCTAGCCCTCTCCGGTGTCTATATAAACTGGAGGGTTTTAGTCCGTAGCAACAACAATCATACCATAGGCTAGCTTCTAGGGTTTAGCCTCCTTGATCTCGTGGTAGATCTACTCTTGTACTACCCATATCATCAATATTAATCAAGCAGGAGTAGGGTTTTACCTCCATCAAGAGGGCCCGAACCTGGGTAAAAACATCGTGTCCCTTGTCTCCTGTTGCCATCCGCGTAGACGCACAGTTCGGGACCCCCTACCCGAGATCCGCCGGTTTTGACACCGACACCCAACCTCTCCATAATTAAATGAACACAACCAAACATATGAGGCTTAGAAGTAATCCAGAGATTATATCGCCATCCAAGTGGGGTAAAAACATCCCTAGGACTTGCTCCAACCGCATACACACCGTTATATATGAGCAATTGATGCTCATGTTGCTGCAAAATAGAGCACTAATGAAGGCAACACGTACACTAGTAGATATCCTGCAGACTTTATCTTTTTTTTCGAGGAACCGGCAGAAGGACTGCCTTAATATATTAAGAAGGAGAAAAAAAACACCAAAATGTTGCAGCAGAACACAAATTGGGTTTATGAATACCCACAACAAGGAGTACAAGAATCAATCAGGCTCAGGTTCAGGTTCGTTTTCTACGTTAGAGAGCCAGCTAGCCGAGACTGAAGGAAGTGAAAGGTCTTGCTTGATGAGATGGAGGATAGCAACTTCTTGGAGCGAATGATGCTCGAACACACGTCTATTCCATTCCTTCCAGATGTTCCAAACCATATAAATGGCCACTTTCTTGGCTCTTCGTCCCAGGCACGAGGTCATGTCATCCCACCAATGCTCGATGAAAACCGCAGTCTAAGCATTCGTTGCAAGAGTAGGCAGGCCCAGGTTGTTTCCTACCATGGTCCAGACACTCCTAGCGAAAGGGCAGGGTAGGATCAGGTGAGTGGGCGTTTCATCAGCCTGGTCACAGAGGCAGCAGATATCATCATGAGGAAGTCCCCGGATGGCAAGGTTGTTGGTCGTAAGGATCCGGCCTCGCAGCCAAAGCCACAAGAAGAACTTGCACTTGGCTTCCACGTTCGCAGGCCACAGCTTATCAAACCGAGTTGGGCAGAAAAGATCCAAGGAATTGGCACTGATATGTTGACGATGCAGAATAAGACTTGGAGTTGTTCCATACCTAGGAGATGGAGTCAGCAGCGAGAAGGTCAAGGGTTACCTCTTGAAGTTGGTTCCATAGGACAACAAACTGGCGAAGCTGCGAGATGTCAGATATCCGATGCAAGCCCGACATCCACTTGTTATTAGAGATGGCATCATGGACAGAGATATTCTTGCGGGAGCATAGTCTGAAGATATCTGGAGCAAGGAGCCGTGGCACATGTCCGTCGAGCCATCTGTCATTCCAAAAATTAGCAGTTAGTCCATTCCTGATGGCCACCGTGGTGGAGGCAGAGAATAAGGCAATGTCATCCTTGTCGCAAGGGATCTCAGTGCCGGCCGAGGGACGATCTTTGTCGGTCCAGTCTAGCATGGAAAAACATGACATGTGGCTACTACGGAGGTAAGGTTATCAATACTTGCATGTCTTGTGCATGGATTAGTCCATTGATTATTTTGAGTTGGGTCCCCGCATGCAGCTTTTAACATAGATGGCAGGCTCCACCCATCCAACCTTTCATGTTTTTTATTTTAGCTTTCAAATTTAAATTTATTGTATCTTTTGAATGGAAAGTCTAATTTTTGTTTGCATATTTGTGTTCCTTGCAATGTGGGCTTTTAAATAAGATAGCTCTTGAATATATTTTGACAAGTTAAAAAAAATTCACCAAGTTTCAGTTTTAAATACTAAAACTTCAAATCTAAAACCTTAACCCTAAGCCCTAAACCCTAAATAGTAAACCCTAAACCCTGAAAACAAGTTAAACTTGGTAAAAACATAATATTCTAACTATTAAGTTTTAGTATTTGAAACTTAGTAAAATTTTAAAAGCTGTTGAAAATGTATTCAAGAGTTGTCTTGTTCGAAAGTTCTTGTGGCAACGAACACACATATGCAAATGAAAGTTAATTTGAACTTTTTGTTCAGAAGCTACAATAGATTCAAATTTACAAGCTAAAAATAAAAGGCATGAAAGGTTGGATGGGTGAAGCATGCAATCTCTGCCAAAAGCTGCATGTGGGGATCCACTCGAAAGTAATCAGTGTCTAAACTATCCATGCAAAGGAGATGAGCATGCATGCATAGAAATCTTCAAGCAAACCCCCGCAAAAAAATGGATAGCCGAGGTATGGACAAGACCCCTCGTGCACAGAAGAATTGCCTTTTTGGCCAAGGGCGACACTACCTTGCGAACTATCCTCTTATAGATGAATTCCCGACTGCAACTGCACACAGGCTCACTGCAGGCTAGAGCGCCGGGGATAAAGTTGACGAGCACCACAACTGCAGTTGTGCGTAGTAGAGGAAGTGAATGAGTGAGTATCAGGTGCTCCCATGATACTGGCTCCTGGGTCGATGGATCTCAAATCGGGCGGTATTTGGGAAGTTGTTGGATCTGCTGGACCTATGCACAATTTTCAAACTCATGGCAGAATTTTTTGTGAAATGTTCCAGAGCTTCTAGGAGCCGTTGGATGTATCACCTTAGCCATGAGACGCCAGAGCATCATATATTTTCCCTCCTATCATAGTGAATTTTGCTATAGAGCATACATATTTCTTTTTCAATGATATGTCAAACCAGATTTTAGAATTTTCACTGCATTGCACCAGATCAGAGTGCCAGACTTTATTTCCACAATGTCGATCTGAATATCCGTCGAAACCATGTTACCAAATATATATGACACATGAACATATCATTTTCTTTCTCCCCGTGGAAGAAAGAGGACATTTTAACTAGGGTTTCTTGTGCCTCCCGCCGATGTCGCCGCCGGTCTACCTCGTCTTCTATGGTCTTCGGGCCATGGAGGCGTGATGGATCCCGGCCATTACTGGCGGGAGGGCTCCATTTTTCATGCTCTTTTAGTTTTGTTAGAGTTTGGGTCCTGTTAGAATAAATTCGAGGCATACCGTTGATTATCCGAGGACCAAGCAATCACACGAGGCACGGCACCGAGATTTGTTAACGAGGTTCACCGATATGGCTACATCCCCGGGGCATGACTATGGGCGCTCCTCCCCATGATACCGTCACAATACCGCACCCGGTCGCCCTGGACACCGGCACATGCCGCCGGCTTCCCCTGCGTTCCGGTGCTATTATGTTGGCATAGGTTACATCGTGTGTCTACCCCCGCTATATATGAGAGGCCTAGGATACAAGTGTCCTATTAGGATACGACTCCACATCCTATGTAAACACAATACAAGTCCTAGTCCAACTGTAACCTACCTTGTACACAATATTCGACACAACTCTAACAAACTCCACCTTGGCGAATATTCTTCACCACCTTGAATTCGTCAATGCATCAAACTTCCATGTACATTGGACTTGAGTTTATCCCGTGAGCACCGCTGCTACTCCAAAGACTCCATGTGACTCCACCTGCAACTTGCAGTCCCTTCTTTTCTTAACCACAGTCAACACTCGATCAAAATTAAGTTCCTTGTTACTCTAGTTTGTGCTCCCAACTTCCAGAGTATCAGTCCAACGCCATCACACATTGATCACTGACCTGCATGAAAAATGAACAACTCACATATTGGGTGTCACAATAAGAGTTACGTGAACTCAACATCACCGCTCCTTTCTTGACCGCCTGTCTGAAACTTGAAGGAATTTCACCGTTGCTTGTAGTCACCCCGAGTCAAATTCGCAGTTGTCATACCACATGTATGACCACCAGAGCCCTGGCCCGTCTCCATGCCCCGTGCATACCACACGCCTCGCCGCTATTACCGCGTCGAGCCTCCGCTGTCTCGGTTGAGTCTCAAGGGTCGCGAATCCACACCACTCAACCCCCACTGCAGAGTATCATCGATTATCACCGACCGATGACGAGTTTCGTGCTTCCATCAGACAACTGGGCTCCAGTCCAAACTACGTGTCACTCGCTTTTCCCCAGCTGAATTAGGCTTCGATTCTCCGGATCCTTACACCGTAGCCCCTCAATCCAGCTCCACCTTCAACATGACTCCATGGTAGATGATCAGTCCACCCTCGCGCCCCGTCGACTTCAAACTCCGTGTGTACACCACCTTGAATCAACCCCGCGCCATAGTCTTGTCGAAGTCACACAAGCCATCGGGCCTGCGCCACGTGTTTCCACGTCCAGAAGTCAGTCACCATCAGCTTCACGCTCCTATGTCGTCGTCGCCGATCCCACCACCATATTCTGTACCAACCGACTCGCGTCGATCCGTCAGACTGACAAGTCTGACCTAGCCGAACTTCCCTGACTGCAACCATCTGCAACTCCTCACAATCCTCATCGTTCGCCTGGCTTGACATCCAGCAACGCCTTCAAGCATCACTACAGTGCCAACAAATTTTTCACCCTTGTCTGCCATAACCCAAGGTTCTCAGTTCAGTTGAACTTCTCCATCTCAAACCCGATGTCCGATGGCGTCATGATTCTTCCTATGACTGACGTTGTGAATTTTTTTTGAGCTTTGCACGCGATGCCCAAGTACACGAACAGAACCTCCGCCTACTACTAGCAATTCCAACTAGCTGGTCTTTAAGTGAATTTGGCTCCTGTCTCTGGCTCAACTTCGGATGCTAGCCTTTGTCATGTCACAACCTTTAGCTAAATACCAATGGATGAACAACACGATGGGTAGTTTCCTTCGCTTGAGTTGATCTGCCCTGTGCCTCTCCGTGTCGGTACATGAGGACTCGGGTCCTCTTTTTCTTCCAAAACAAATCTCACTTTCAGCGACGCCTCCACCTTGCGGCTACACAAAGGGCCTAGCCCCACCAAGCACGCACATAGCCAGCCGCACTTGGGCCAGCCTTCCACGCACTAGGCATGCCCACAATCCGTCTCGGCTTCTGCTCCCTGCAACCAGCGCCTGACTTGACCTGCCGTGCCTCGATCCATGCCAGATCGGCCGCCGCCGCCGCTGAGATCCAATCTGCTCGCCCCACTAATTGCTTTCCCGATTTCGCCGAGAACGCACCAGACGACCTCCGCGGAACATCACTTCCGCACATCATCTTTGTCCCGAAACTTGACGACGATCCATCCTACAGATCAACAATCCGCAGCCTCTGAATAACCTAGCTCATGATACCACTTGTTAGAATAAATTCGAGGCATACCGTTGATTATCCGAGGACCAAGCAATCACACGAGGCACGGCATCAAGATTTGTTAACGAGGTTCACCGATATGGCTACATCCCCGGGGCATGACTATGGGCGTTCCTTCCCATGATACCGTCACAATACCGCACCCGGTCGTCCTGGACACTGGCACATGCCGCCGGCTTCCCCTGCGTTCCGGTGTTATTATGTTGGAATAGGTTACATCGTGTGTCTACCCCGCTATATATGAAAGGCCTAGGATACAAGTGTCCTATTAGGACACGACTTCACATCCTATGTAAACACAATACAACTCCTAATCCAATTGTAACCTACCTTGTACACAATATTCGACACAAGTCTAACAGGTCCTACTCAGGGAGGCGAGGAGGCGACAGCTCTCTGAAGATGAAATAAGGTTCTCCTCGCCTAGTCCCCTTTCCGGTGGTGTTTCCAGCATCGTTGGAGGGCATGTGGAGGTTTGTATCCGGCGCAACTCACGGGATTCGGTCGGTGTTTGTTTTTAGTGGATCCACGTGGATCATGTCTTTGTTCGTCTATTTTCGTATGTCTATAGATTGGATCATTTCGATCTACGCTTCTCTTTATCGGCGACGGTTGTTGTTCTGGTGCGTTGGTCCCACGTGGCCTTAGCACGGCGATTTTCAATTGTCTACCGCAACAAGGTTTGCCAGGCTCCGATGAGGGAAGACGTCGGCGCACCTTCGACTCGCTCTAGTGCTTGTAGTCACCGCTAGATGGTTTATGGAGCTGGATTTTACTTTTGGTGTTCTTTGTACTACCTTGACAGTTGATGAATAGATCGGAAGTTTTCCTCGCAAAAAAAAAATATGATGCATGGTGATATTTTTAATTTTTTTTGCATGGATATTTTCTGGTTGAACTCATAATTCTTCTTTTTTAAAGTACGTGGTACATACATAGAGGAACATAGTGCACTTTGCTATCATATTTTTAGCAACCTATGCCCGTTTTCATTCAGTTCGGCATTCGTAACTAGAGTATGAGGAAGTAACGAACAAGATGGAATTCATAGGACACCCGAAAAAAAAAGATGGAATTCATAGACACACGAGCAGAAAGCTACGGGTTTGCACATTTGCATTGTGCGCCTTGTGTCACCCATCGATGCGCCGGCGCCCCGGCGGGTCGGGGAACCTGCGCACCGCGGCCATAGGCGACACATCCACTGCCCTGCGGCTCACGCACCCCGTTAGTAGCCCAACCGGCCGGTCCCGGTTCTGCCTCACGGCCACCGGGGGCCTCCCGCGGCCGCCACTGCGCTCCGGCGCGGCGGACATGTCCACGGCGCTCGCGGTCACCACGCTCCACTGGATGCTCGCCTCGCTTGGCTCGTACGGGCAGTCGCCGATCATGAGGCTCTTGATCTCGAACAGGTCCGAGCTCGACTCGCTCCCGCCATCGTCGTCGTCGTCGTCGCCTCCGCCGCAGCTGACTTTGACCGGAGCCTGAAGAGTGAAGCTTCCTTTCCTAAAGCTCGCGCTCGAGTACTCGACCGCCTTCTCCTCCCTCCCTACTGTTGCCAGTTGTGAAGCGCCGAGATTCAAATTTGGCGGGAGGCCAGCCACCACACCACGGTGGCTGCCGCCGGCTAGCCCGAGGCCAGCCTTCTGCATCCTCAGGTCTCTGTACCACTCGATCCCGCTCGCCGCCAGCTTGCTCGATTCTGTCGTCTCCGTCGCCGGGCCGCCGTTGACGCGCACGGCCCGCTTCCCGGAGCACGGACGCAGGAGCGCCCCGACCTGCAGGCAGCACTTCTTGCTGCTGTATCCCGGGTGGCTGCGCGCGTCCCGGAGGAGCACGGTCTGGCTGTTGGCAGTGGCCGCCGAGCCAGCGCTCGCCGCCGACGCGCACGTCGACGTCGGCTTGCTCGCCGGCACAGCTGGCCTCGACACCGTGGCCACAGTCTCCACAGCCGTGGCGGAGCCCTCCTTGCTGTCGCCGTCCATTGCACCCTTGAAGTAACGCTCAGCCGAGAACACGTCGAGCTCGCCGTCAGCGTAAGTGCGCCGCCGGCTCGGCGTGCTCTTCGGCGGCACTGGCGCCCTAGCCGGGCCGGTGGCCATGCCCTCCCTGATGAGATCCGGGTAGGCCGGTAAGGTGCTGTTCCGGCGCCGCCCGAACAGCTCCTGCTCATAACTGACCTTCAAATCACCATTTCTTGTGTGCTCCATGGTGCAATCAAATGCACAACTAGACAACTGGTGCTGCTACTGCTGCTAGTATTATCAAGTTTTCATGTATCTCAAACACACAGAAACGGTGTGAAATAGCCACACTTATATAGGCAACACAACATGATTGGAACACGATCCTGGTAAAAAGTAAATGAGAATGATTCGGTTAATCCATCAAAAAAGAAGCTTGTTGCTAATCTGTCCCTGTGAAGCAACAGTGGGGACAACAGGGAGGAGATAATGAGGCTGTGAACTGGTTGAGAAGCAGAATGATTGGACCGTATGTTTTCGCAACATTTCTTGGGGATGCATGCAATTTTGTGATGAAGGTGGTGGTTGGTGCTTCCACGTCCGCAAGTCACAGGATCTCCAGGAATTCTGATGGATCTCTTGCTAACGTTAACACTCCCGTTGAAACTGTTTTGCAGTGCAAAAGCAGACACTGACATGCCTGAAGGAACAGGGAACACAGGCAGTTTCTTGATCATTACATTACATGTAAGACACACCGGAAATTTGGGGGAACAATGACGCCTGTCTGCATGTAAGACATGAAATTGAGATGATAAGGTTGTTGTGTGGAACTGTGGACACATACAGGATTTTCTTTTCTTCTCTTTTTCTTTGTGTGTTGACTGACAGGTAAGGAGGCAAGGAAACACAAAGTACTATCTGGAATGGACTGTTGTGCACCAGTTCAGTACTTCATTTTTAAGCTTTTTCACGGAACTAGTTGAATGCCCTTCGCGTAAAAGTTCTTTTTATCGCTACTAGTAGTAAGTACTGTAAAGAAAGGACATCCGTGTCGCCCCCCGCAGGCGACCCAGGCGAAACCCTAGCCGCCGGGCCGCCACCCCTCCCCTTCCCTCCTCCCCCCCTCGCCGCCCCCGGCAGGCGCCGCCAGGCAAAGCCCACGCGGTGTCGGCGGCAACGGGGCACTTCTTCCCTCTCGCGAGGCCTTGGTTGCGCGGGGCGGCCTGGCTAAGGAGAGGCGTGGGGGCTGCAACGTGAGCTGGCGCCGACCGGCGCGACGGGTTTGGCGCTGCGGTTGCGCGCGCTGGTGCTTGCCGATGGACGAGGGCAGGCAAAGGACGATTGGCGCGGCGGCGAGATGTTGGCGGCTCGTCTGAGACGGCATGTCTGCGTGGCGCCCAGGCGCTGCTCCCGACGTGGCTCGGCAGCGCGCGAGGCGCGGGATGAGCACCGTCGACGCCGCCAACGCGGATCTGCTGGGTGGCCGACGACGGTGCGTGAGGAGGTTGGGCGACACGGCGGTGAGGGGCTCCAAGCCCGATCTGAGTTTGGGCGGTCCCGCGCCCAGATCTCGATGGCCGGTGGTGCCTGGATAGGGGAGGCGTGTGCGGTGGTGCCGGTGGATGCTGGTGGGTTCCCCCTTGCAAGTGTGTGCACGTCCAGCTCCTGGAGCAGGGGCGCCGTCCATCCTGTTGGTGCTAGAGGAAGCCCGGGCAGACCAGATCCAGCTCGAAGGTCCGGTCCTTGCGCGCGGCGGTGCGAGCACGTTAGTTTTGTCTTGGTTTTTGCTCTGTTTCGGCGCGCGGCGGTGCGGGCCGGTCAACTATGGTTCTACTTCGGTCTCTCCTGTGCGCTGCGGTGCAAATTCTCGCCCAGATCTGCGCACGGAGCCGGAGGATGGTCGGAGTCGATTTGGTTCGCCCAGGTCCTGCGAGCGGCGGGGCGGACCGGTCAGGTTGACGTGTGCTCGCCTAGGTTCTGCGTGCGGCGGTGACTATCCCGTGTCTGATAGTGTGTGCTTGGCCTTGTTCTGCCTGGTGGTGCCGGGTTGGTCTCGGATCCTAGATGGTTGGTGGAAGGCATGGCTCCGGATGAAAATCTTGCATCGACCTCGTCGGTGCAGACGGTAACGGCATCTATGGATGTCGTATTCTTTCTTGGAGGTGCCGCCGTGGAGCTCATTGCTCTTCCTGCCTCATGGCTGAGGTCTCCGGGTGAAAACCTAAGATCTGGTGAAGCCAGATCGGATGACGGTGGTGTTCTCGATACCACTTCCTTCTTGGAGGCATCATCTTGGAGGCCTCGACGATGGATTCCGATGATGTGCACGGTTGCTGGTGGATATTGGGTTTGTGTTGGTGCCGGCGGGTTTCTGTTTTCTTTCTTTTCTTTCTGCACTAGCCCTTTTGCGGTGCTTTCCTCTTTTGGAGGTGTTCTTGTTACTTCTCTTCTAATCAATGAATTTGGCAGTCCTCCTGCCAACGTTCTAAAAAAAGTTCTTTCTTTGCATAACAATATGCATTTAAATCTAATGCTTAGAGAACTTGATTTTCTAGGAATAAAATAATTATAGTCGATATTTTACATCGGTTTGCTATTTTGCAACAAAAGTTTTAAATAATGGGGTATGTCATTTAGCGGCCGCTTGCTGGAAGCTACGAAAAGTTTTCTCGAATACGGATGCTATGAAAAGTTATCGTGAAGCTAAGACTCATTTATCGTTTTCGGTTGAATCATGAAAACAATAAACATATAATTAGGCATTTATATCATATATGCATATACTTGACAATTAATATGCATGCATATATCACATATACTCCCTCCGTTCCCAAATATTTGTCTTTTTTAGAGATTTCAACACATGACTACATACGAAGCAAAATGAGTGAATCTACACTCTAAAATATATCTACATACATTCGTATGTTGTAGTCCATTTGAAATGTTCAGAAAGACAAATATTTAGGAACGGAGGGAGTACTTGACAAGCAATATGCATGCATATATCACATATACTTGACATGGGGCCATAGCAATGCAAAGCTTGGATCCAGCCATGACAAAGGCATATCAGCAAAGCATCCAACCATCGCAAAGCAAATCTTGGCATAGCTTTAGCGTGTCACTAAACTGACACACAAATTTAGCACTAAACACGCCATAGCCTGCTATTAGCCACAAAATCCATTTAGTGCAAAACACACATAGTTTTAGCATGATGTCATTCCAAATGCTATAGCGGTGCTATAGCTCACTATTTGAAATTTTGATCACAACTGGATTTCATTCAGTTTGCTCATCGTTTGACCTCACGGATAACTTGGGCCTCTCATAGCGACTGATCTCATAGTTCGTTAGCAACTTAGCATAGTGCATTATACTACTTTAATTATTACACCTCTTGTATAGTATCATATCCTAGTATCATAGCGCATGGTACTGCTTTATTTATTCATATGTACAATCTCATTCTGACATTATGTCACACATCTACTTTCCATTAAATTGCCTCGTTTGGTGAGCTATGATAAGTATCATATCAAGATACTGGTATCTTCCCTTTTTATTTAACCACTGTCAATCGAGGGGAAGTGGATTTTCTCATTCGTCTCTGTCGCGCTCCCTCCAGTAGTTAGTTTTGTCTTTCCTCTTTAACTACTATCGAGGCCATGAAAATTCAATGTCTTCAAAGGTGCATGTCCCCCTCCATAGTTAGTTTCTCCTTCGAAGATGATGGATAAGTCAATCAGTCTTACAGGTCCATGGGGGCCTGGAACAATCCCCTAAAACAGTCTGGAGACGGGCATGATGTCATCTGACAGTATTAACATCTTCTCTAGGGTCTTCGTGGTGGTGATGATGAATGAGCCTCCACCATCGATGGGAACTTGGTGCTTCTGCACCATGTTAATCACCGAATCCCCTGCCAATAGGGGGTAATGGCCAAGGTGCTTGATCCCCCGAGAAGATCCTATAATCGAAGCATATGGGGGTCTCGGCCTAATGGGGTCACGATGGCTCCTCCTGAGCAAGTTGCGCCCTCCTAGCGGCAACATTCATGTCCCGTCCTAGATCGTGGCTTGAGGACCCCCCCCCCCCCCCCCCCCCATGTGGTATATGGAGCGGGAACCAACCGAGGGGGCCCTTGGCCGCTGTATTACATGAGGGTTCGTGCGGTCGTCACTGATGAGGGCATAGACCTGGGGTAGGGTAATAGGCCCGACCTATACGTCCTACCTAAGGTCCTTGTCTTAGAAGCAAAGAAGTTCAAGAGTAAACACGGAGGACCCAATAAAGGTGTCGAGTGCAATCCACTCGACCTACCATTCACTCGGAGACTCCTTCTTATTTGAGTCAGTCGACTACTCAACCATTCGACCATGTAAAAGACCACTCGACGTACAAGAAGACCTAAAGCCGCTCTGCGCAGCAACGGTCGGGCATTTACTCGTATATTTAATGATCATTTGTAGCACTTTATTACAGATGTTACCTATAACGCTCTCTCTTTATGAATATTGAACTCGGTGTAACGGAGGGGAGCTGGGGGTCCTGGCGCACTCTATATAAGCCACCCCCCTCCTCTGAGACAAGGGTTTGCACCCCTGTAACTCACACGCATATAATCAGTTGACCGCCTCCGCGCTCCGAGACATAGGGTTGTTACTTCCTCTGAGAAGGGCCTGAACTCGTAAAACTTGCGTGTACAACTCCTCCATAGCTAGGATCTTGCCTCTACATCCCTACCCCCATTCTACTGTCAGACTTAGAACCACGACAGTTGGCGCCCACCGTGGGGCCGGTGTCTTAGCAGTTTATTGGAGAAGTTGTGATTCTTCCGATTCCCATCATCATGGTTTCCGGCGGAGGATTGGCTGAAGGCCGCAAGATCCGTCTCGGCATGCTCATCTTCATCGCCGATGACTCCGCTTGGCTTCACGAAGCTCCACTCGACGTCGAGGCGCTCCCCGTCTGTGGGGCGACGCACTTCCGCGCGTGCGTTCGCGGCGTCCTTCTTCGACAACCGTCGACTCCGTATCAGTCGACTCCTGTGGCAACCTCCCTCTCAGTTATTCGCCGGCGCCAGCGATCCGGTCGGTCGCGGCTTCAGCGGTGGGTGAGGCACGCGGTGGCCCGCCAATCGGCCACCCCGCAAATCGCGGCAATAGAGCCCGATGAAACTCTGTACGGCCTATTTGATCTGTCGACTGGCTCCGTCGAGACTGCGTCTGAATGCGATAGCAGCGACCCCGCGGCAGAAGTCTTGATGGTCAATGGACCACACAGTCCTCCTGGCTTCACTCAGGAAGGCGGTGGCGATGGCGGCGGTGATCCGTCGCGTGTTGACGAGGAGTACCGTCCCGAACCCCTCTCCTCGCAGCGGAGGGAAGATCTTCGCCGCCGTAATATGGATGCGCTCCACACTCCTATCGTTGGAGAAACCCCCGAGGCCCGGGCCTTGGAGGAGGCGCGCCTGGCCAACTTATCTGAGCGCACTCGACTGGAGAACCTCCAGCGTGCACTCGACGAGCGTGCTCGGCAGCGGATCCCCGAGTCCAGTCGACGACAACTTTTTCCGCCTCCGACTCAGGTATATCGAACTCCGATCCAGAATCTCACAGCTGCAGCTCGAATAGCAGAGTCAATTCAACCTTCCCAGTCAGAAGCTGGCCGAGGTTTGCTGCAGATCCGGGCTTTACTCTGGGCAGCAGGAGAGCAGAATACAACGGTATCTCAGTCGCGGAATAGGATTCGTAGCAGGTCTATGGTGGCGGATACTGTCCAGTCTGCCCGTAGCCCGAGACCGCCTCCGCGGCATGAGGGACGTGGATACCAGCAAGATTAGTACAGGAACTGTGAGCAGTATGATCATCGACTCGACCATGACGATCATTATCGAGTGCTCACGTCTCCTCCGAGGAGTGGGTCGTACATGCCTCGGCGGCAAGATGACAGGCGTCCCCACAGCGGCGAACGGAGAATTCCAGTCGACCCCAGAGAACCAGGCTTTGATGCAAGATCAATCCTTATTCAAGGTCTGGTTGATAGAAACAGAGTTCACAGAGAAGGCCACGATAGAGATCGTCCGACTGGAAGTAGGGTACATGTTTCAGGACCCGAGTGTTTCAGCAGAGCCATCAAAGTAGCAGTGATTCCTCCAAACTTCAGGTTGGCGATTGGAGTCAGCAAGTTCACCGGCGAATCAAAGCCAGACACTTGGCTTGAGGATTACCGAGTGGCTGTGCAGATTGGCGGTGGCAATGATGATGTAGCCATGAAGCACCTCCCCTTTGATGTTGGAGGGCTCTGCCAGAGCGTGGTTGAATCAGTTGGCTCCTGGCAGCATATACAGTTGTGAAGAATTTGCTCGAGTGTTTGTAAGGACCTTTGAAAGCACTTGCAAAAGGCCGGCAGGGTTGATAGAATTGCAGTGTTGTGTCCAGAAACCAAATGAAACTTTGAGGGATTATATCCAGAGATGGATCACGTTGCACCATACAGTGGAGAATGTGTCAGATCACCAAGCAATATGTGCCTTCAAGGAAGGCGTTAAGTATCGGGAATTGAACCTGAAATTCGGTCGGACAGGAGATATGACTCTGACTCGGATGATGGAGATCGCCACCAAATATGCCAATGGTGAAGAGGAAGACCAACTCCGGAGTGGCAAACACAAAACAGTCGCCCAAGAAACCGAAGGAGGGAATTCCAGTCGGAAACAGAAGCGAAAAGATGAACCAGCTGCTCCTGGTGAAGCTTTAGCTGTTGCCCAAGGAAAGTTCCAGGGAAAACCCAAAGGGTCCTGGAATCCCAAGAAAGTTAAGGATAAAGATGGGAATGATGTGTTGGATTTACCATGCCATATTTATACCAAGAAATATGAAGAGGGGAACATCATTTACCCTAAACACACCACTCGACAGTGTCGTTTCCTGATTCAACAGTTCCGAGAGAAACAACCCAAGGAAAAGGAAAAGAAGTCGGACGAAGGTGAGGATAGGGAAGAAGATGATGACGACTTTCCCAATGTCAATTCCACGCTAATGATTTTTGCTGATGTTGAAAGCAAAAGTCGATTGAAGGTTATTAATAGGGAGGTGAACATGGTTGCCCCGGCAACACCCAATTATCTGAAGTGGTCCCAGACTGCCATCACATTCGACCAGTCAGACCACCCAGCGCATAGAGCCACCCCTGGGAGGCAAGCACTGGTGGTCGACCCAGTAGTCGAAGGCACCCGACTGACTAAAGTGCTGATGGATGGTGGCAGCGGCTTGAATATTCTTTATGTTGAAACCTTGAAGGGAATGGGCATTCCGATGTCCAAGCTGAGTGAAAGCAATATGAGTTTCCACGGTGTTATACCTAGCAAGAAAGCTCAGTCACTCGGCCAGATCACACTTGATGTGGTTTTCAGTGATTCCAAGAATTACCGCAAGGAAAAGTTGATGTTTGAGGTAGTGGATTTCAAGAGTGCTTACCATGCCATCCTGGGGAGACCCTCTTATGCACGTTTTATGGCTCGACCATGTTATGCGTATCTCAAATTGAAGATGCCTGGTCCCAAAGGAGTAATCACTGTCACTGGCAATCGGCAGAAGGCAGAAGAGTGCTTCCAGAAGGGCTCAAAAATTGCCTTAGCCATGTGCGGTGCCCCCTCCACCATCCACCTCGGTGAAGCCCTGTTCCGGTAGTATCATCATCACCGTCATCACGCCGTCGTGCTGACGAAGCCTACCATAGAGTCAAGAAAAATGCAGATCCGAGTGATTTGCTGCAAGCCAAGAAGCCTACCACAGAGTCCGCATTTCAGTCGTCAGGGGAAACGAAGCCGATTCATATCTACCCGACCGATCCCAATGCTGCTCCGACCCATATCTCGTCAACACTTGACAACAAATAGGAAGAAGCGCTCATCCAGTTCCTCCGTGAGAACTGGGACATCTTTAAATGGAAACCTTCTGACATGCCAGGTGTACCCAGGGGACTGGCTGAGCATCGTTTGCGAGTCAACCCGAAAGTAAAACCAGTCAAGGAACATTTCGACGGTCCGCCGTCCAGAAGAGAAAAGCAATTGGCGAAGAAGTGGCTCGGCTCCTGGCAGCTGAGTTCATCCGAGAGATTTACCACTCCGAGTGGCTCACCAATGTTGTCATGGTCCCTAAGAAGGATGATTCACTTCGCATGTGCATTGACTTCAAGCATATCAATCGGGCCTGCCCGAAAGATCATTTTCCTCTTCCCCGCATCGACCAAATTGTCGATTCAACTGCGGGG
This sequence comes from Triticum urartu, assembly GCF_003073215.2. Lineage (NCBI taxonomy): Eukaryota > Viridiplantae > Streptophyta > Magnoliopsida > Poales > Poaceae > Triticum > Triticum urartu. The sequence goes on from NC_053022.1 coordinate 323,145,360, forward strand.
TGTGAGCGTTTGTCCTTCTTGGACACCTATTCCGAGTACCATCAGATCCGACTATATGGACCCGATGAGATAAAAACGGCTTTCATCACTCCATTCGGATGTTTCTGTTATGTCACTATGCCATTCAGCCTAAAGAACGCCGGAGCCACTTTCATGAGGATGATCCAGAAGTGTCTACTCACTCAAATCAGTCGGAATGTGGAAGCATACATGGATGACATTGTAGTCAAGTCACGTAAAGGTTCCGACCTACTGGCTGACCTTGCCGAAACCTTTGCCAACCTCAGAAGGTACGATATTGATGACCCACAAGTATAGGGTATCTATCGTAGTCCTTTCGACAAGTAAGAGTGTCGAACCCAACGAGGAGTAGAAGGAAATGATAAGCGGTTTTCAGCAAGGTATTCTCTGCAAGTACTGAAATAAGTGGTAACAGATAGTTTTGTGATATGATAGATTGTAACGAGCAACAAGTAACAAAAGTAAATAAAGTGCAGCAAGATGGCCCAATCCTTTTGTAGCAAAGGACAAGCCGGAACAAACTCTTATAATAGGAAAAGCGCTCCCGAGGACACATGGGAATATCGTCAAGCTAGTTTTCATCACGTTCATATGATTCGCGTTCGATACTTTGATAATTTGATATGTGGGTGGACCGGTGCTTGGGTGCTGTTCTTACTTGAACAAGCATCCCACTTATGATTAACTTCTATTGCAAGCATCCTCAACTACAACAAAAGTATTAAGGTAAACCTAACCATAGCATGAAACATATGGATCCAAATCAGCCCCTTACGAAGCAACGCATAAACTAGGGTTTAAGCTTCTGTCACTCTAGCAACCCATCATCTACTTATTACTTCCCAATGCCTTCCTCTAGGCCCAAATAATGGTGAAGTGTTATGTAGTCGACGTTCACATAACACCACTAGAGGCTAGACAACATACATCTTATCAAAATATCAAACGAATACCAAATTCACATGACTACTCATAGCAAGACTTCTCCCTTGTCCTTAGGAACGAACGTAATTACTCACAAAGCATATTCATGTTCATAATCAGAGGGGTAATAATATGCATATAGGATCTGAACATATGATCTTCCACCAATTAAACCAACTAGCATCAACTACAAGGAGTAATCAACACTACTAGCAACCTACTAGCACCAATCCCGGAATTTGAGACAAGAATTGGATACAATAGATGAACTAGGGTTTGGAGATGAGATGGTGCTGGTGAAGATGTTGATGGAGATTGCCCTCTCCCGATGAGAGGAGCGTTGGTGATGACGACGGTGATGATTTCCCCCTCCGGGAGGGAAGTATCCCCAGCAGAACAGCTCTGCCGGAGCTCTAGATTGGATCCACCAAGGTTCCGCCTCGTGGCGGCGGAGTCTCATCCCGAAAAGTTCCCCCTTATTTTTTTCTCATCGGAAGACCTCATATAGGAGAAGATGGGCATCGGAGAGCCACCAGGGGGCCCACGAGGTAGGGGGCGCGCCCTAGGGGGGGCGCCTCCACCCTCGTGAGCAGGGTGTGGGCCCCCTGGCCTTCATCTTTGGCATGGATTTTTATTTCTTTCTTTTAAGACGTTCCGGGGAGTTTCTGGACTTTTGGAGTTGCGCAGAATAGGTCTCTAATATTTGCTCCTTTTCCAGACCAGAATTCCAGCTGCCGACATTCTCCCTCTTTATGTAAACCTTGTAAAATAAGGGAAAATAGCCATAAGTATTGTGATATAAAGTGAAATAACAGTCCATAATGCGATAAATATCGATATAAAAGCATGATGCAAAATGGACGTATCAACTCCCCCAAGCTTAGGCCTCGCTTGTCCTCAAGAGAAAAGCCGATAACAATAAATATGTCCTCATGTTTAGAGGTAGAGGCGTCGATAAGAAAAATAAAATACGGACATGAAGGCATCATGATTATTCTTATAACAACAACATATATAGGTTTTCTCATATGATTACTTATGTTCAAGTGATGATCTATTCACAATGCAAAAGTATAAATCATAAACCTTCGGGAGAATATATAATGAATTTTTACCGACCAAAATACGTAACGTGCAAGAAAACGGAGTCCGGAAGGCACACGAGGCGCTCACGAGGTAGGGGGCGCGCCCAGGGGGGTAGGGTGCGCCCACCACCCTCGTGGGGCCCTCGTGTCCTTCCCGGACTGCTACTTATTTTTCTATTTTTCTAAATATTCCAAAACGAAGAAATATTGCCTTAAAAATTGTTTTGGAGTCGGTTTACTTACTGTACCACATACCTATTCCTTTTCGGAGTCTGAAACGTTCCGGAAAGTGTCCCTTATGTATTCCTCCAGGGTTATGGTTTCAATAATATTGGTTTCAACATTTATGGGATTACCTGAGATATAATGTTTAATTCTTTGACCATTTACCACCTTCGGATTTGCGCCCTCGAAGTTGTTGATTTTTATGGCACCGGAACGATAGACCTCTTCGATAACATAGGGGCCTTCCCATTTAGAGAGAAGTTTTCCTGCAAAAAATCTTAAACGAGAGTTGTATAGCAATACATAATCACCTACATTAAACTCATGCTTTTGTATCCTTTTGTCATGCCATTTTTTAATTTTTTCTTTAAACAACTTGGCATTTTCATAAGCTTGGGTTCTCCATTCATCAAGTGAGCTAATATCAAATAACCTCTTCTCACTGGCAAGTTTAAAATCATAGTTAAGCTCTTTAATAGCCCAATATGCCTTGTGTTCTAGTTCGAGAGGTAAGTGACATGCTTTTCCATAGACCATTTTATACGGAGACATACCCATAGGATTTTTGTATGCAGTTCTATAAGCCCATAATGCATCATCAAGTTTCTTAGACCAATTCTTTCTAGACCTATTAAAAGTCTTTTGCAAAATTAATTTGAGCTCTCTATTGCTCAATTCTACTTGACCACTAGACTGTGGGTGATAAGGAGATGCAATTCTATGATTAACATCATATTTAGCAAGCATTTTACGGAAGGTACCATGAATAAAGTGTGAACCACCATCAGTCATTAAATATCTAGGGACTCCAAACCTCGGAAAATAACTTCCTTAAGCATTTTAATAGAAGTGTTATGATCAGCACTACTAGTTGGAATAGCTTCTACCCACTTAGTAACGTAATCAACAGCAACTAAAATATGTGTGTATCCATTGGAGGCAGGAAAAGGTCCCATATAATCAAAGCCCCAAACATCAAACGGTTCAATAACAAGTGAATAATTCATAGACATTTCTTGACGTCTACTAATATTACCAATTCTTTGACATTCATCACAAGACAAGACAAACTTACGGGCATCCTTGAAGAGAGTAGGCTAATAAAAACCAGATTGCAATACCTTATGTGCAGTTCTATCTCCAGCGTGGTGTCCTCCATAAGACTCGGAATGACACTTGCGTAGAATCTGTTCCTGTTCATGCTCAGGTACACAACGCCTAATGACATCATCTACTCCTTTATAAAGATGTGGGTCATCCCAAAAGTAATGTCTCAAGTCATAGAAAAACTTTTTCTTTTGCTGGTATGTGAAACTAGGTGGTATAAACTTAGCAACAATATAATTAGCATAATCAGCATACCATCGAGTACTACGAGAAGTACTTATAACATTTAATTGTTCATCAGGAAAGTCATCATTAATAGGTAGTGGGTCATCAAGAATATTTTCTAACCTAGACAGGTTGTCTGCAACGAGGTTCTCAGCTCCCTTTCTACCAACAATATGCAAATCAAATTCTTGTAGCAAGAGAACCCATCTAATAAGTCTAGGTTTAGCATCTTTCTTTTCCATAAGATATTTAATAGCAGCATGATCAGTTTGAATAGTTACTTTAGAATCAACAATATAAGATCTGAACTTATCACAAGCAAATACAACTGCTAAAAGCTCTTTTTCAGTAGTAGCATAATTTCTTTGAGCATTGTCTAGAGTCTTACTAGCATAATGAATAACATTTAATTTCTTATCAACTGTTTGCCCTAGAATAGCACCTACAACATAATCACTAGCATCACACATAATTTCAAAGGGTAAATTCCAATCAGGTGGCTGAACAATAGGTGCAGAGGCTAATGCTTTCTTAAGTATTTCAAATGCTTCTACACAATCATCATCAAAGACAAATGGTATATCTTTTTGCAACAAATTAGTCAGAGGCTGAGAATTTTTTGAGAAGTCCTTAATGAACCTCCTGTAAAATCCGGCGTGACCAAGGAAACTTCTTATACCTTTGATGTCCTTGGGACATGGCATCTTTTCAATAGCATCAACCTTGGCTTTATCAACTTCAATACCTCTTTCAGAAACTTTATGCCCCAAGACAATACCTTCATTAACCATAAAGTGGCATTTTTCCCAATTCAATACAAGATTAGTTTCTTCACATCTCTGCAAAACATGATCAAGATTGCTCAAGCAATCGTCAAAAGAGGAACCATAGACGGAAAAGTCGTCCATGAAAACCTCACAAATCTTTTCACAAAAGTCAGAGAATATAGCCATCATGCATCTTTGAAAGGTAGCAGATGCATTACATAAACCAAAAGGCATACGTCTATAAGCAAAAGTACCAAAAGGGCATGTAAAACTAGTCTTTGATTGATCTTTAGCCGACACAAGTATTTGAGAGAAACCAGAATAACCATCTAGAAAGCAATAGTGTGTGTGTTTGCATATTATTTCTAGCATTTGATCAATAAAAGGTAAGGGGTAATGATCTTTCTTAGTAGCTTTATTTAATTTGCGGAAATCAATTACCATCCTATAACCTGTGATAATTCTTTGTGGAATCAATTCATCTTTATCATTAGGGACAACAGTAATACCTCCCTTCTTAGGGACAGAATGGACAGGACTTACCCACTCACTATCAGCAACGAGATAGATTATACCTGCCTCCAGAAGCTTGAGTATTTCTTTTCTTACCACTTCTTTCATTTTAGGATTCAGACGTCGTTGAGGATCACGAACTGGTTTGGCATTTGCTTCCAAATTTATTTTATGTTGACATAGAGTGGGACTAATGCCCTTAAGATCATCAAGAGTATATCCAATAGCAGCACGATGTTTCTTCAGAGTTTTAAATAATCTTTCTTCTTCATGCTCTGAAAGGTTAGCACTAATAATAACATGATATATCTTCTTTTCATCAAGATAAGCATATTTAAGATTATCAGGCAAAGGTTTAAGCTCAAACACGAGATCACCCTTGGGTGGAGGAGGATCACCTAAAATTTCAACAGGCAAATTGTGTTTTAGAATAGGTTCCTATTTAAAGAATACTTCATCTATTTCCCTTCTTTCATTCATGAACATATCATTTTCATGGTCTAGCAAATAGTGTTCTAAAGGATCACTAGGAGGTACGGCAATAGAAGCAAGACCAATAATTTCATCCTTACTAGGCAATTCTTCCTCATGATGTTGTTTACTAAATTTAGAGAAATTAAACTCATGAACCATATCATCCAAACCAACAGTAACAATATTCTTAGTGCAGTCTATGGTAGCATTGACATTATTTAAGAAGGGTCTACCAAATATAATGGGACAAAAGCTATCTTGTGGGGAACCAAGAACAAGAAAATCATCAGGATATTTAGTTTTCCCACACAAGACTTCAACATCTCTAACAATTCCCATTGCTGAAATAGTATCACTATTGGCAAGTTTAATTGTGACATCAATATCTTCTAACTCAGTAGGTACAATTTCATTCTTAATTTCTTCATATAAAGTATGCGGTATAACACTAGTACTAGCACCCATATCACATAAGCCATGATAACAATGATATCCTATTTTAAAAGAAATAACAAGCACGCCTACCACATGTTTATGTTTATCTTTAGCACAAGGTTTAGCAATTCTAGCAGTTTCACCTTCAAACTGAATAACATGCCCATCAATATTATCAGACAAGAGATCTTTAACAATAGCAATATTAGGTTCTACTTTAACTTGCTCAGGAGGTGTATAAGTTCTAATATTGCTTTTACGAACAACAGTTGAAGCTTTAGCATGATCCTTTATTCTAACAGGGAAAGGTGGTTTCTCAACATAAGAAGTAGGAACAATAGGATCATTATAAGTGACTGTCTTTTCTTCAAATTTAATAGGTGCAGCTACTTTTACTTCTATGGGAGGATGATATTTAAACCACTTCTCCTTAGGGAGATCAACATAAGTAGCAAAAGATTCACAGAAAGAAGCTACTATCTCAGAGTCAAGTCCATATTTAGTGCTAAACTTACGGAAAATATCGGTATCCATAAAAGATTTAGCACAATCAAACTTAGGTGTCATACCTGACTCCTTACCTACGTCGAGGTCCCAATCTTCAGAGCTGCGTTTAATTATATCCAATAAATTCCATCTGAATTCAATAGTCTTCATCATAAAAGAGCCAGCACAAGAAGTATCGAGCATGTTGCGATTTTTTTCAGAAAGCCGAGCATAAAAACTTTGCATAATTATTTCTCTCTGGAGCTCATGATTGGGGCATGAATATAACATTGATTTAAGCCTCCCCCAAGCTTGAGCGATGCTTTCTCCTTCCCGAGGCCAGAAATTATATATATAATTGCGGTCACGATGAACAAGATGCATAGGGTAATACTTTTGATGAAATTCCAGCTTCAATCTTTTATAGTCCCATGATCTCATATCATCACATTGCCTATACCATACCAATGCGTCTCCCTTCAAAGATAAACGGAAGACCTTCTTCTTAGCAACATCATTGGGTATACCTGCAAGCTTAAATAATCCACAAACTTCATCCACATATATTAAGTGCTCATCAGGATGCTTTGTTCCATCTCCTGTAAAAGGATTAGCTAGCAGTTTTTCCATCATAGCCACAGGAAATTCAAAAGGAGTTTCATTTTCAATAGGTTCAGTAGGTTGAGGAGCAACTCTTTGCTCTACTTGACAGATTGAAGATACCCCGAACAAGCCCCTCAGAGTATTACTGTCCATAGTAACAAGTGACAGTAAATTTCAGCACACTATATAAATTTTTCTTTACCAAATTCCACCTACCAAAGGCGCTACACTCCCCGGCAACGGCGCCAAAAAAGAGTCTTGATGACCCACAAGTATAGGGGATCTTGTTGGGGAACGTTGCAGAAAACAAAAATTTTCCTACTCGTTTCACCAAGATCATCTAGGAGTTCATCTAGCAACGAGTCATTGGATGCATCTACATACCTTTGTAGATCGCGCACGGAAGCGTTCAAAGAACGGTGATGATGTAGTCGAACACGACGTGATCCAAATCACCGATGACCAGCGCCGAACGGACGGCACCTCCGCGTTCAACACACGTACGGGACGGGAGACGTCTCCTCCTTCTTGATCCAGCAAGGGAGAAGGAGAGGTTGATGAAGATCCAGCAGCACGACGGCGTGGTGGTGGATGCAGGGCGTCACAGTAGCAGGGCTTCGCCTATACTACGAAAAGGAGACGTAACGGGGAGAGAGGGAGGCGCCAGGGGCTGGGGTGAAATCCCTCCTCTCCCCCCACTATATATAGGGGTGCCATTGGGGGGCGCCGGCCCTAGTAGATGAGATCTACTAGGGGGGGCGGCGGCCAAGGGGAGGTTTCCCTCCCCCCCAAGGCACCTAGGGTTGCCTTCCACCACATGGACTCTTCCATGGTGGAACCCTAGGCGCATGGGCCTATAGGGGGTGGCGCCCCAGCCCACTATGGGCTGGGTTCCCTCCTATTTCAGCCCATGTGGCCCCCCGGGACAGGTGGCCCCACCCGGTAGGCCCCCGGGACCCATCCGGTGGTCCCGGTACAATACCGATAACCCCGAAACTTGTCCCGATGGACGAAACAACATTTCCTATATATAATTCTTTACCTCCGGACCATTCCGGAACTCCTCGTGACGTCCGGGATCTCATCCGGGACTCCAAACAACATTCGGGTTTCTGCATATACATATCTTCACAACCCTAGCGTCACCGAACCTTAAGTGTGTAGACCCTACGGGTTCGGGAGACAAGCAGACATGACCGAGACGACTCTCCGGTCAATAACCAACAGCGGGATCTGGATACCCATGTTGTCTCCCACATGCTCCACGATGATTTCATCGGATGAACCACGATGTCGAGGATTCAATCAACCCCGTACGCAATTCCCTTTGTCTATCGATATGTTACTTGCCCGAGATTCGATCGTCGGTATCCCAATACCTCGTTCAATCTCGTTACCGGCAAGTCACTTTACTCGTACCGTAATGCATGATCCCGTGACCAGACACTTGGTCACTTTGAGCTCATTATGATGATGCATTACCGAGTGGGCCCAGTGATACCTCTCCGTCATACGGAGTGACAAATCCCAGTCTTGATCCATGTCAACCCAACAGACACTTTCGGAGATACCCGTAGTCTACCTTTATAGTCACACAGTTACGTTGTGACGTTTGGCATACCCAAAGCACTCCTACGGTATCCGGGAGTTACACGATCTCATGGTCTAAGGAAAAGATACTTGACATTGGAAAACTCTAGCAAACGAACTACACGATCTTGTGCTATGTTTATTGGGTCTTGTCCATCACATCATTCTCCTAATGATGTGACCTCGTTATCAATGACATCCAATGTCCATAGTCAGGAAACCATGACTATCTGTTGATCAACGAGCTAGTCAACTAGAGGCTCACTAGGGACATGTTGGTGTCTGTTATTCACACATGTATTACGATTTCCGGATAACACAATTATAGCATGAATAAAGACAATTATCATGAACAAGGAAATATAATAATAATGCTTTTATTATTGCCTCTAGGGCATATTTCCAACAGATCTATCGTAGTCCTTTCGATAAGTAAGAGTGTCGAACCCAACGAGGAGTAGAAGGAAATGATAAGCGGTTTTCAGCAAGGTATTCTCTGCAAGTACTGAAATAAGTGGTAACAGATAGTTTTGTGATATGATAAATTGTAACGAGCAACAAGTAACAAAAGTAAATAAAGTGCAGCAAGATGGCCCAATCCTTTTGCAGCAAAGGACAAGCCGGAAGAAACTCTTATAATAGGAAAAGCGCTCCCGAGGAAACATGGGAATATCATCAAGCTAGTTTTCATCACGTTCATATGATTCACGTTCGATACTTTGATAATTTGATATGTGGGTGGACCGGTGCTTTGGTGCTGTTCTTACTTGAACAAGCATCCCACTTATTATTAACCTCTATTGCAAGCATCCGCAACTACAACAAAAGTATTAAGGTAAACCTAACCATAGCATGAAACATATGGATCCAAATCAGCCCCTTACGAAGCAATGCATAAACTAGCGTTTAAGCTTCTGTCACTCTAGCAACCCATCATCTACTTATTACTTCCCAATGCCTTCCTCTAGGCCCAAATAATGGTGAAGTGTTATGTAGTCGACGTTCACATAACACCACTAGAGGCTAGACAACATACATCTTATCAAAATATCAAACGAATACCAAATTCACATGACTACTCATAGCAAGACTTCTCCCTTGTCCTCAGGAACGAACGTAATTACTCACAAAGCATATTCATGTTCATAATCAGAGGGGTAATAATATGCATATAGGATCTGGACATATGATCTTCCACCAATTAAACCAACTAGCATCAACTACAAGGAGTAATCAACACTACTAGCAACCTACTAGCACCAATCCGGGACTTTGAGACAAGAATTGGATACAAGAGATGAACTAGGGTTTGGAGATGAGATGGTGCTGGTGAAGATGTTGATGGAGATTGCCCTCTCCCGATGAGAGGAGCGTTGGTGATGACGACGGTGATGATTTCCCCCTCCGGGAGGGAAGTATCCCCAGCAGAGCAGCTCTGCCAGAGCTCTAGATTGGATCCACCAAGGTTCCGCCTCGTGGCGGCGGAGTCTCGTCCCGAAAAGTTCCCCCTTATTTTTTCTCATTGAAAGACCTCATATAGGAGAAGATGGGCATCGGAGAGCCACCAGGGGGCCCACGAGGTAGGGGGCGCGCCCTAGGGGGGGGGCGCCCCCACCCTCGTCAGCAGGGTGTGGGCCCCCTGGCCTTCATCTTTGGCATGGATTTTTCTTTATTTCTTTTAAGACGTTCCGTGGAGTTTCAGGACTTTTGGAGTTGTGCAGAATAGGTCTCTAATATTTGCTCCTTTTCCAGACCAGAATTCCAGCTGCAGACATTCTCCCTCTTTATGTAAACCTTGTAAAATAAGAGAAAATAGCCATAAGTATTGTGATATAAAGTGAAATAACAGTCCATAATGCAATAAATATCGATATAAAAGCATGATGCAAAATGGACGTATCAGATATCAAGCTTAATCCATCAAAGTGCACATTCGGAGTTCCTAGCGGAAAACTACTCGGTTTCCTCGTTTCTGAACAAGGGATCGGCACTAACCCAGAGAAAGTTGGTGCCATTCTTCGGATGAAATGCCCCGTGCATGTGCACGATGTCCAAAAGCTTACTGGTTGTTTGGCCGCTCTGAGTCGATTCATTTCTCGTCTCGGTGAAAAGGCACTGCCTCTTTACCGACTGATGAAGAAGTCTGATAAGTTCGAGTGGACTCCCAAAGCTGATGCAGCGTTTGGAGAGATCAAAGCCCTGCTTTCCACCCAGCTGGTTGCTACACCAATCAGCAAAGAGCCTTTACTGCTTTACATTGCAGCCACTGGAGAAGTCATCAGTACAGTCCTTACGGTCGAGCGGGAAGAAGAAGGAAAAGCTTACAAAGTTCAGTGCCCGGTATATTATGTCTCTGAAGTTTTGACTCCATCAAAGCAAAGATATCCACATAATCAGAAGCTTATTTATGAGACTTATATGACCACGAAGAAGGCCGCACACTACTTCTCTGACCACTCCATTACAGTCGTCAGCGACGCTCCATTATCAGAGATTCTGAACAACAGAGATGCAACTGGTCGAGTGGCAAAGTGGGCGATTGAACTCCTTCCCTAAGATATCAAGTTCGAGGCAAAGAAAGCTATCAAGTCCCAAGCAGTAGCAGATTTCCTCGCCGAGTGGATCGAACAGCAACTGTCGACTCAAGTTCACTCGGAGCACTGGACCATGTTCTTTGATGGTTCCAAGATGCTGAGTGGTTCCGGTGCTGGGGTGGTACTGGTATCCCCCGAGGAGACAAGCTCAGATATGTCCTCCAGATTCACTTTGATTCCTCCAATAACGAAGCAGAATATGAAGCACTCTTGTATGGGTTGCGTATGGCCATCTCACTCGGCATCCGCCGCCTCATGGTCTATGGCGACTCAGATTTGGTAGTCAATCAAGTGATGAAGGAGTGGGACGTCAGAAGCCCAGCCATGACTGGCTACTGCAACACGGTGAGGAAGTTGGAAAAGAAGTTTGAGGGGTTAGAGCTCCATCATATACCCGACTGAAAAATCAAGCAGCCGATGATTTAGCAAAGATAGGTTCCAAGAGAGAAGCCATTCCTAGCAATGTGTTTTTGGAGCACATTCACACACCGACAGTTCAAGAAGATCCTTTCACTGAAGAGCTCCTGCAGCCTAAGAGTGCCACAGATCCGACTGAAGTCGAGGTCCCAGCCGTGGTCGACTTGATCATGGAGGGTTTGGTCATCACTCCCGACTAGACAGTGCCATACATTGCATATATCCTTAGGAAGGAACTCCCAGAGGATGAAGAAGAGGCTCGACAGATCGTCCGTCGATCCAAGGCCTTTACTGTGATAAGAGGACAACTGCTCAGGGAAAGTGCAACCGGAGTCAGCCAGAAATGCGTAACACCAGAAGAAGGTCGAGTGATCCTCAACGACATCCACTCGGGGACCTGTGGTCACCATGCGTCCTCTCGGACCATTGTGGCTAAAGCATACCGAGCTGGATTTTATTGGCCTCGAGCAAATGAAATGGCGAAAGATATAGTCGACAGATGTGAGGGCTACCAGTTTTACTCCAATATGTCGCACAATCCTGTGTCAGCCCTGAAGACCATTCCACTCGTCTGGCCCTTTGCTGTTTGGGGATTGGACATGGTTGGACCACTGAGGACTGGTAGGAGCGGCTTCACTCATGTGCTTGTGGCAGTCGACAAGTTTACCAAATGGATTGAAGCCAAGCCTATTAAGAATCTTGAAGCCAGTACTGCCGTCAGCTTCATCAGAGAGTTGACATTCAGATATGGGGTTCCGCACAGCATCATCACTGACAATGGATCGAACTTCGATTCTGATGAGTTCAGAACCTTCTGCGCCTCCCAAGGCACATGAGTCGACTATGCTTCAATCGCCCATCCCCAGTCGAATGGAAAAGCAGAAAGAGCAAATGGCCTGATTCTCAAAGGACTGCAACCCTGACTGATGCGAGATCTCAAGCATGCAGCGGGCGCCTGGGTTGAGGAACTTCGATCAGCTCTTTGGGGATTGAGGACAACTCCCAATCGGTCGACTGGCCGAACTCCATTCTTCTTGGTCTATGGAGCTGAAGCTGTTCTACCGAGTGACTTGCTTCACAATGCACCACGAGTCGAGCTCTTCTCTAAAGATGAAGCAGAACAAGCTCGGCAGGACGCAGTCGACCTCCTAGAGGAATAAAGAGAGATGGCCTTGATCCGGTCGACCATTTATCAGCAAGACTTGCATCGATTCCAAGCTAGAAACGTGAGGGGTCGAGCCTTTCAAGAGGGAGACTTGGTTCTTCGAGTGGACCAGCAGAAACCACACAAGCTCGCCCCTGCTTGGGAAGGTCCCTTCATCGTCACCAGAGTTCTCCACAATGGAGCATATCATCTTTACAATATCGAGCATAAGAAAGACGAGCCACGAGCATGGAATGCAGAGCTTCTCCGCCCCTTTTATACTTAAGTACTCATTCGGGTGAGATGTAATAAGAAATACCTTTGTAGTTTGTTTATCAAAGACGAGAGCTTTACATTTTTCTTAAACGATTGTTGTCGCTTTTGTTTGTGTCTGAAATCCCCAGTGGATGACTTTGTTGCGAATCTGTTTCGCCTAAGTTCGAAAAATCCTACCAAGTGGTGAGCAAGCATCTCACTCGGGGGCTTAGCCGCGAATCCGTTTCTCCTAAGTTTGAGAAATCCCACTGAGTGATGAGCAAATCTCTCACTCAGGGGCTTAGCCGCGAATCCGTGTCGCCTAAGTTTAAAAAATCCTACCGAGTGGTGAGCAACCCTCCCACTCGGGGGCTTAGCTGCAGTCCAATACTTGCCTAAGTTTAAAAAATCCTACCGAATGGCGAGCAACCCTCCCACTCGGGGGCTTAGCTGCAGTCCAGTACTCGCCTAAGTTTAAAAAAAAATCCTACCGAGTGGTGAGCAACCCTCCCACTCGGGGGCTTAGCTGCAGTCCAGTACTCGCCTAAGTTTAAAAAATCCTACCGAGTGGTGAGCAACCCTCCCACTCGGGGGCTTAGCTGCAGTCCAGTACTCGCCTAAGTTTAAAAAATCCGACCGAGTGGTGAGCAACCCTCCCACTCGGGGGCTTAGCTGCAGTCCAGTACTCGCCTAAGTTTAAAAAATCCTACCGAGTGGTGAGCAACCCTCCCACTCGGGGGCTTAGCTGCAGTCCAGTACTCGCCTAAGTTTAAAAAATCCGACCGAGTGGTGAGCAACCCTCCCACTCGGGGGCTTAGCTGCAGTCCAGTACTCGCCTAAGTTTAAAAAATCCTACCGAGTGGTGAGCAACCCTCTCACTCGGGGGCTTAGCTGCAGTCCAGTACTCGCCTAAGGTTTAAAGTCCATCCTTATCCGCAAGGACGATGAGGTGTAGGTTGACTACAACCTTCTCCTTTGGAGCTGCGCCACAAATACAACGTGTGCTCCATCCCTATCCGCAAGGACGACGAGGTGCAGGTCGACTGCAACCTTCTCCTTCAGAGCTGTGCCACAAATACAATGTGCGCTCCATCCCTATCCGCAAGGATGACGAGGTGCAGGTTGACTGCAACCTTCTCCTTCGGAGCTGCACCACAAATACAGTATGCGCTCCATCCTTATCCGCAAGGACGACGAGGTGCAGGTCGACTGCAACCTTCTGCTTCGGAGCTGCGCCACATATACAACATCCGCTCCATCCCCATCCGCAAGGACGATGAGGTGCGGGTCGACTGCAACCTTCTCCTTCAGAGCTGCGCCACAAATACAATGTGCGCTCCATCCCTATCTGCAAGGACAACAAGATGCAGGTCGAAAGATTATTCAGAGTAAAGAGCAAATTCCACTCGAAGGCAAACACAAGCATATTCAGAAACAAACCAACTTCAGATAAATCCTAAAGTTCCGGATGACGGATCAAAAGTATTCGAGCATCAAGCCCGAAGAATTTTAACGGTTACACAATCACTCGGCATTCCGAGGTAAATAAAGGTGGAGCATAATGTTTCTCGGCCACGCATCAGGAGAAGGACTGGCTGGGTCGTAGAAACTGTCAAGGTATATGCTGTCTACAATACGAGTGGTGACATCAAGGAAGGTGTCCATGAAGGACTGGAAAGTGTGTCTCTTTGTGTGTAGCAACCTTGAGTTCCGCCAACTTGTCTTCTTTGACGTCTTTGCAGTGCACTCGGACCAGGGACAACGCGACATCAGCGCCACAGCGAGCGGATGACTTCTTCCATTCTTGCACTCGGTCGGGGATTTGATTCAGTCGAGCCATCAGGGACTCGAGATCTTGAGACAGTTCCGCCTGAGGCCAGAGTTCAACATCAACCCGAGTCATCACCGTTTTCAGGCGGGCAAGATAAGCAACCGCGCTGTCCATGCGAGATTCTAACCGCAACACATTCATCGCAACGTCATCGTTGATTGGACAGTTTATGGGATCAAGACCCGTCTCGACCGGCCCAGTTTCCGCTTCAAAGTCTTGGCAAAACTCTGCACAGTCAAGTAAATGGTGAGTCGACGACATAATTAGACTTGGCAGTCGACAGAAATAAGTCAGTCAATCATCAGTACCTTCAAGGTTTAAGACCAGCTTTGCAGCAAGCTGGCCCAGATAAGACTCCAACTCGCCCTTCCTAACTTTGAGGCTCCCAAGCTCGTCAGTCAGCTTGTCCTTGTCCTTCTTCAGTCGCTCGACCTCCCGATTGGCAACAGAAACAACAGTCTTCAGTTTGGAATTCTCTTCTTCTAACTTGCCGACCGAAGCAAGCTTCTTGTCGGCAAGCGCAGTTTTCTCTCGCGCTTCCTTCTGTGCAGCAGCAAGATCCAGATCCTTATTCTCCAAGGCCTGCTTCATTTTCTCTAAATAAATAACATTCTTCAGGAGGGCTTGGAGTTGATGGTTTTCACTACATACTTCTGCTCGAGTGGAGTCACTCGGTAAAAAAACGGAAAGGAAAAGTGCCAGCAGCAGTAAGATAGACAGTTGATAATTGGTTACCTCCCATGGCAGCTACTTCATCGCGAGCAGTCTTGAGATTCTTTCTGGCCAGTTCCAGATCAAGGTTGAGGCGGATTTGTTGCTTGTTCAGTGTAGAGAGTTGAGCACCGAGATCACAAGATTTCTGCGGCCAACACATAAGACTTGTCAGTCGACTGAAATGAAAGACATCACTACGACAGTTACTTCAAGACTACCATCGAATCAAACATTCGACGGCAGTCTCAGGGACTACACCTAGTGGGTGCACTTAGCGTGCCCCCACTGGTTTTGAAAAAAAAGAAGAGGTTCGGATTCTCAGACCATAGTCGACTGCCCGCAGTCAACTATGGTCTCAGGGACTACACCCAGTGGGTGCACTTAGCGTGCCCCCACTAGTTTTGGATCCACTCGGCATGGCCCGCCCAGTGTGAGTTGTAAAAAAAAGTTCAGATTCTTAGACCACAGTCGACTGCCCGCAGTCAATTATGGTCTCGGGGACTACACCCAGTGGGTGCACTTAGAGTGCCCCCACTAGTTCAAAGATTCAGCTCGAATCGATCCAAAGTGACTTATACAATTTCAAAACAGCCACACCCCAGTGGGTGATCAGACGAGAAATTTGATCAATCGGAAATCAACTAACCTGGACATTGGTTTACAGAGCAGCTTCGGCGTTGAAGGCCACCTGACTGGCCTCATGCACCACTTTCATTTGCTCCATCACAAGATTCAACTGAAGAAGAGCTTCCTTGGTAGCAGTCGATGGGTCGTCCGGAGTTTGATACGCAGTGAAAAGCGATGCTGGCAGAGCAATCAAAGCAACCGCCGGATCTGAAGCATGGCGTTGTATTGGTGCAGCAGAAGTCTGAGCAGCTGATCCTGATGGGAAATCAGTCGACAGCGGGACAGGGAAGGTGACATTGGTTCGAGCCGGGTCTGTCGATCGCTCGATTGCCGTCCCAGGCGTCACCGTCGACTAAGGAACCTGGACCTCAGGCGCTTTCCCGCCCAGTTCCTTGTCTTTCCTCCTCCTCCCCATCAGCGGTACTTCTTCTTCATCATCCGAGAGCACACCAACGTCCCATGGAACTGCAATAGACAGAGAAATCATACGGAGAGCTGACAAACAATCCAGTCGTCCAAGTAAATTCGAATCGGGCAGACTTACTGGCTTTGGGGGTAGCTGCGACATCGGTTTCCTCATCGTCCGGGTTCTTGTCAATGTCCATGTCAGTCGCAGCTGAGGTCGGGCTGTAAAGGCTTATCATCCACTCGGTCAGAACAAGAAAGTCGGTCGGAACAAGAAAATACGGGAAGAACATTTACCCAGAAGCAACAAGAACGTCCATCTTGATTCTAGGCAAGGTCTTCCGAGCCTTCGAAGGATTGATCTTGGGCTGCTTGGTGACCTTCTCGGCCAATTCTAGAGTCGAAGACCGAGCGCGTTTTTGAGATGGAGCACTCGGTGCCACAGCTTGGCCGCGCCTACTCGCGGGATCATGGAGCTTCTTGCATCGACGTTCAGAACGAGGCGGTGAGTCGGCTACCTCCTCATCGCCCGACTCATCGCTCTCATCTTCATCATCGTTGGCTGGTGACTCCCACTCGCCGCTCTCCTCCGCACTGTCTTCACCCTCTTGGTCTTGCTCTAGAGCTTGTTCACCATTGGGCATTGAGTACATCTCCGTGTAAATCTACAAAACAAGGAGCAGAATACAAGTCAGTCGGATCAACAAACAGTCAGAAAACACGTCCAAAAAGCTCAGTTGTAATGGCCAAACCTTGTCTGGTTGGTTGCTGTCGCTGAAAGGGTTGACTCTCCTGGAGCCCCTGGGGTTATCCTTGTTTCCGGTGATACCCCTCAGCCACTGAGCCACTGTTTTGGCCGCCACCTCCTCCGGATGAACCCGAGCAGTGTCACCAGCCCCGGAATACATCCACATGGAGTGGTTGCGAGCTTGGAGTGGTTGGATACACCGACTGAGGAACACCTCTAGCAGATCCATGCCGGTGACGCCTTGGTTGATCAGTTGAACTACTCTCTCGACCAGCCTGCCTATCTCCGCCTTCTCCGCGGTAGTCACTTTCAACAAAGATGGAGTTTGGACACGATTGAAAGAGAAAGGAGGAAGCCCAGTCGACTGGCCCGGAGTCGCGATATCCTGGCAGTAGAACCAGGTCGACTGCCAGCCCCTGACCGATTCTGGAAGAGTCATCGAAGGGAAGGAACTCCTCTTCCTCTTCTGAATACCCAGACCCCCACGTATCTGGATAACGTGGGTTTTCTCATTGTTCGAGTTTGCTTTCTTCATCGTTTGGGAGCGGATGGTAAAGATGTGCTTGAAAAGACCCCAGTGCGGTCGACACCCCAAGAAATTTTCGCACATGGATATGAATGCAGCAAGATACGTGATAGTGTTGGGAGTAAAATGATTGAGTTGGGCCCCAAAGAAATTCAGGAAACCTCGAAAGAAGGGATGCAGAGGAAGTGAGAAGCCGTGGTCGACATGGGTAGCGAGCAGAACGCACTCACCCGGTCGTGGCCACGGCTCCGTTTCCCCCTCCGGCAGCCGCGTGGACTCATGGACGATCAACCCTAACTCGGCCATATCGTCCAAGTCTTCCTGTCGAAGCGAAGATCGGATCCAATCTCCCTGGATCCAACCCGACGGCAGCCCCGAGCACGATGAAGACCCCCGGTTCGTCTTCTTGCTTTTCGCCGCCCCCGTCACCTTCTTCGCGTGTTCCAGCACCGCCGTTTTCTCCTTCCCCATGGCGGCGGAGCGGTAGCATCGAGAGTGGAGGAGCCGGATGGGGTGAAGGAGCAAGAGGAAGAAGAAGGAGAATGGGCACACAAAGTGCGGACGCCTCGGCCTCGCCGCTTTTAAAGGCCCACTTTTGAGTGGCTGACGCATGGGTCCGGGCGATCCTATCAAATCCCTCAAAAGTCACACATGGGATACGTGGCAAAAAAGGTGGCGCGGAAATTGAAACGTCCTGTCTATCCACTCCGCTTACCATGGCGCGCTCCGTCTGGCGCGCTTCTACCGAAATTTTGAATCCCGCAAAATCCGGGATCATCTGCAACTGATCACGCCAAAGATTTCGCATCAAAGATGACACTCGAGAGACGACGTTATAAAAACCAATCGGTAATTTCTGAATTGATCAAGGCGACTGAAACAAAGCCGAAAGTTCCAACACTGGCCTCCATTCAGAGATGAATTCTTGAGAAAGGCAAGAGTCAAGGCAAGATCAACTTCAACCTTCTTTTCACTCGGACCTCAATCCATTCGGGGGCTAATGATGAGGGCATAGTCCTGGGGTAGGGTAATAGGCCCGACCTATACGTCCTACCTAAGGTCCTTGTCTTAGAAGCAAAGAAGTTCAAGAGTAAACAGGGAGGACCTAATAAAGGTGTCAAGTGCAATCCACTCGACCTACCATTCACTCGGAGACTCCTTATTATTTGAGTCAGTCGACTACTCAACCATTCGACCATGTAAAAGACCACTCGACGTACAAGAAGACCTAAAGCCGCTCTGCGCGGCAACGGTCGGGCATTTACTCGTATATTTAATGATCATTTGTAGCACTTTATTACAGACGTTAGCTGTAACGCTCTCTCTTTATGAATATTGAACTCAGTGTAACAGAGGGGAGCTGGGGTCCTGGCGCACTCTATATAAGCCACCCCCTCGTCTGAGACAAGGGTTCGCACCCCCTGTAACTCACACGCATATAATCAGTCGACCGCCTCTGGGCTAGGGCCTGAACTCGTAAAACTTGCGTGTACAACTCCTCCATAGCTAGGATCTTGCCTTTACATCCCTACCCCCATTCTACTGTCAGACTTAGAACCACGACAGTCATCTCGACCAAAAGTGTTGATGTAGATCCGTCTGAAGGCGATAGGTGCGGCAAAGTTGCTTCTCCCGCCAAAGCAATCAATGATTTTGATGAAGATGACACCTTCAGTGTTGTTGGTGTCATTTTGTAGATCCGATCCAATAATGTGAAGGTCGCAATGGTCGGCGCAAGCTATTGCACTACAAAGAAAGACACATCCGTGACATTTTGGGCCGAATGATTTGTTTTTCTGTCATGCTTATGACACTTCTATGACGATAATTGTGACAAAACCTGGAATCATCATAGATGTGGTGGGCTCCTACTTCTATGACAGAAAATGGGTTTTTCATCTTGGGCGGGCCGGAGACGTAGCTGCATGACATTCTTTGGGCCCTCCATGACGGAAAACACCGTGGTAGAAGCGAGAGCGGGGAATATATCAGGGGAGTTCCCGGTTATAGTGGGTGGTCGGGGGCCGAGCGATGTGCGTTTCTCTCATACGTACGCGCATGTGTGCGAGGCATTGCGCTCTAACTGTACCCGAGCAAGGCGTTGGGCTCTAACTGAACCCGAGCGATTGCATTAGCTACATTACTGAACCCAAGCGATCGATCCCTTGCTGTTAACTGAGCCTGAGTGATTCCTTCGCTACTGCTGCTAACTGAAGCTGATCGATGATGCCTCTGGATGAACAGTGAGTGTTGTTGGGGGGGGGGGGGGGATGAACAGTTTCCAGTGGGGGGTTGGATGAACAGGACCCCGTGGTTGTAGAGGTCGTTGCCACTGGATGAACAGGACCCCGATCGAGCCGGTTGGGGGTGGATGAACAAGACCCCGTGGAGGGCTGGATGAACAGGACCCCGTGGAGGGCTGGTTGAACAGCAGCTGGTGTAGGGCTGGATGAATAGTAGCCCGTGGGGGGGTGTGGTTGAACAGGACCCCGTGGAGAGGACTGGTTGAACAGTAGCCGGTGGAGGAGCGGTGGAGGCTGGATGAACATGAGCCCGTGGATGAACAGTCGCAGGTGGAGGTTGGAGGAGGTCGACGGTGGACGAACAGTAGCGCGTGGAGGCTGGAGGAGGTCGACGGTGGAGATGAACAGTATCCCATTGAGTCCCATTTTGCGGTACGCCACACCTCTCCCGATGAGCAGGACCCCCATTTCGACCGTAGCGCTCCAACACAAGTTTGTTTCCTCCGTTTTGCGGTACGCCACACCCCTCCCGATCAACAAGAGCCCGTTTCGACCGTAAGAGGTCCAAGAGAAGTCCGTTTCCTCTGTTTTGCGGTACGCTAGAGCCCTCCCGATGAACAGGATCCTGTTTCGATCGTGGCTGGTCAAACACAAGGCCGTTTCCTCTGTTCTGCGGTACGCCAGGCCTCGTTTCCATCGGCTGTTCCGTCCAAGCCGGTTGGCTCCCGATGAACACCACGTATTCCGTTGCCTTCCCATGAACATGACGCATTCCATTGCGTCCCCATGAACACGACGACGACGCAGTTTCTCCGTTCCACCCAGCCATGTACACGAGCCTTGGTCGTACGTATGCGCGAGTAGGCATTCGAGACCCCGCCCGTATGTACGTATGTGGCCGTATTTACTTTCTTGCACCCTAGATGTACATACATGTACATGCTACGTGCGCGCCTCTACTACGACACGTGCCCTTCCTTACACAGCCACGGTTCATTGCTGCAGCCTGCAGACAGACCGATCTACCAGTATGTACATACACATTTGCGACCAGAATGACAACGCTACGTATGCTTCGACCAGGTGGGTCCCGACTGTCAAGCACTTTCTTGCGTGCGAAGATGTAGCTGGTGGGTCCCAGCAGTCAGGGGGCCACTAGTACAACGAGCTCCTAAACGGTTTAAAACCCCTTTCCGCGACGGCATCTGGAACCGTCGCCAAGTGAGTGTGGGCGATAGGGGGTCCTTTCCACACGACCCATAAACCGTCGGGGATATGCCCTCCTGGCACACACGCTTGGCAAAATGAGGTTGTGTGCGACCGGCGAGCGCTCAAATACGAAAATATGTAAAGTAGAGCTAAAAAACAATTATACGTCGAAATTGTTTCCGGTCGCAAGTACATCCCACACAGTCAGTCCCCGCTAAACGTTTCCGTTCGTATGTACATCCCACACAGTCACTCGAAGGAAAACATTTCCGTTCACAGGTACATCACACACAATTTTTCTTGTTAAATCGCTTGCGTTATTGAATATATCACACACGGTCCATGGAAGAAACTGTATGGCCAAGACTGTCCATCACACATAGTTTTCATGTGGTAAACATTTGCGCAAGGTGTCCTAATGGAAACAGTTTTCAAGAGAGTCGTGTGTGATTGTTCAATTATCCAACATGGTTTATTCCTATAAACTGTGTCCATTGCCTCAGGTCATCGCCCACGGTATTTCTTTAACAACCGTTTGCAATAGCAAAACCCAATTAGCAGGCTAATTCGCCACTAGCAGGCTAATTATACGATTATTCATAATCCATTTATTAATCTAATTGACAATTCATATTAAGCACACAATATATTTCATTTTCATAATTGAAATACATCAGAGTACAACGTCACATAGCTTCAGCACTCAGCTACCCCATTACACAACTACACCAGGACCAAGTTTCACATGCAACATCTATAACCTTTCGAAATTAGCATCATAGACGGTACATAGACAGATGTATCTCATCTGGAAAATTGCTGAAGCAGAAGGCGAATATTGAGCCTTCATTAATGTTGAAGGTCTTTGTAACATTAGGCCAGTGCCTGTGGATGATTGACCGTCCATCCTTCGTCCTTTTCAGGAACACTTCAATATTGAATCGTGGGTGTTGTATGAATACCTTCCTCTCCTCCTGACCATACAGGTGGTTTGAGAGGTAATCATTAGTAAACTGCTTTGGAAAGGCCTGAAAACAAGGATGTGCACAAATATCTTCTCTATATTGGAAATGGGGCAAAGGAATAAAAAAGGCAAGGTATAATAGTTAGTACCATACTGTAGTGAACTGATGTCTTCTTCATTGTACAAACATAGATCTTTTTGTTTTTTGTCACTAATTTATTTATCCTAATAATCTTTCTGAGTTTCTTGACTTGACTGATATTCATGGACAACTCATTTCCTCATATGCAAAAAGGGTCGAACAGTGGGTCAAAACCTCTGACAGCAGGACCTACATGTGCAAGACCAAATTGTTAAGAACCTAAATATTAGAATGGTTCATGCAATTGCACAATAATGCGCTATTAGAGAACGGACCATGCGCGTGCTAACCTCGATTGTAAACCTTAGTGCCTCCCATTGTTTCCCTGCAACACATATAAGGTAGTTAGTCATCAGGTTAAGTAAGGGTTCACATGCTATCAGTAAAATATGTTGATGAAAAATAATCACATTGCAGATTCATCAGATTAATTCAAGCCACAGGGAAAACCCATTTATCCAAACCAAGCATGATTAAGAACTAGGAAATATAGCACTTGTATATTTTCTCATGTATTAAGTGCAACCAAATTCGATTTATTACTTACATGCACAACAATACAAAATTCTACCCACAACAATTGGATATCGCATTGCAGAACTGAACCAAGCAGTTAACTAAACACCACAACAAATGCACCAAACATTAACTGAGCACCACATTGCACAATATAACATTGAACCAAACAGTTAACTAAAACCACAACAAATGAACCAAACATTAACTGAGCACCACATTGCACAATATAACATACTCCTAATAGAAGATCAGACAGCTAACCAAACAATTAGCTACAGCCAATTGTAGCAATTGTATTTGTTTCTCATGTATTTACTACAGCCAAATTCAATTTATTCCTCACATGGTATACAATAACA
The DNA here is from genome assembly GCF_003073215.2 of Triticum urartu. NCBI lineage: Eukaryota > Viridiplantae > Streptophyta > Magnoliopsida > Poales > Poaceae > Triticum > Triticum urartu. The sequence goes on from NC_053022.1 coordinate 323,168,512, forward strand.
GAATGCACCCACAATTTTGTAAAGATAAATTCGATTTATTTCTCACATTGAAGACAATACAAAATTGCAGCCTAAAGAATTGAACGTCACATTTGCAGATTTAAACCAAACAGTTAACTGAAGACGACAACTAATTAACAAAACAGTTACTAAGTGAGCACCACACTGCACGACATATAGAACATATACACTAGAGCAACAGATTGCATGGTAAAATTAGATAGCACAATTCACTAGAATTTGTGAAGGAAAGGCAGGAGCAGCAAACGCAACGGGTAAACCAAGCATGCATAACCGGCGTAGCTAGCAAATGGCAAGGTGCTTCTTCAAGATCTAGGGGTCGGCACGAATGGCAGCCATTGCGACCTCATCCACGCGTGCTGCCGTGATTTGCTTCTCCGCTGCCAAATGCTCCTTGAGGTCCTGGCTATACTGGGTGTACCATGGCTTGGGCCGGCGCTTATTTGGTGGAGGGGTCGGTGATTTGGGTGGAAGGTGTCGCGCTCGCGCCGGCAGTCGGGCCATGTGGGATGTGGAAGGAGGAGGAGGATGGGGGTCAGGTGTGGATAACCTGCCCGGATAGGCGAGGCCGAGCAGCGTGAAGGAGGGTCGCCGGCGAGGAGGCGGCGGCGCTGCAAGCAAGGAGTGAAGGTTTCTACCTGGAAAGGAAGGCGGAAAGGGGAGAAATGTGGCTTTTGGTAAGGGGGAGGGGGCGGGGAGGTAGATATTTCCGCGGAAGCCAAAAATTTGGAATCGCTTCAGCCAAAAACTGCCACGCAAAGTGTCATCAGACACGGTCCCTTATTCAGACACGGTCCGAAGATATTTTGTGCTGCATCTCACACGGTTGGTTATAATAAACTGTGTGGGATCTACTTGATTTTTGGCCTCGATTTGAATTACATAATGGGGTCACAGCGGCCATGGATAGTGTTTGAATTGCTAGACCTTTTATCTGCAGTGATCATAAAAGAATTGGAAATATTCAGGGTTCGTTTGGAAATTCTTACGCATTAACTAAGTTTTCAATGCATTTTATGTGCATAATTCAAATTTGAACTACATGCACATGCTCCAGTGCATATAAATTGGTTGAAAAATCAAATTTGTGTCCATGGGTGCATGCTTAGGTCCCATGCAAGAAATGGGAATGAATTTCAAACACCGGGGCACCGTTGATTGCTGGCAAAACATTGAGATACCTGGTTTTTAAATTCTAGTAAATCCAAAACTCGTCCGAAATTCATGAAATTGGCATGCTATCATGGAGAGGCATAAACGAGTCGTGGTACAAATTTTATCCCATATGGGGCAGGTTTGGGTATATTCTTCTCACAAACCGGAGCTTCTCACAACAAGCATGATGGTTTTCGGTACGGAACGTCCCACCTTTAGGGACGAAACAATATCCATTGCCTCTTATTGCTTTCAAATTTTTTTCTCATGTCAACATAGAACAACAGGAGTGTTGTGTGATTTTTGTGATTTTCGGGGTTTGTTTGGACATTTTTATGCATTAACTGAGTTTTCAATGCATTTTATGTGCATAATTCAAATTCGAACTACATGCGCATGCTCCAGTGCATATAAATTGGTTGAAAAATCAAATATGTGTCCTTGGGTGCATGCTTAGGTCCCATGCAAGAAATGGGAATGAATTTCAAACACCGGGGCACCGTTGATTGCCGGCAAAACATTGAGATGCCTAGTTTTTAAATTCTAGTAAATCCAAAACTCGTCTGAAATTCATGAAACCTGGCATGCTATCATGGAGCGGCATCAACATGCAATGTGATACGTCTTCGACGTATCTATAATTTTTGATTGTTCCATGCTATTATATATATTCTTTTTTGGATGTTTAATGAGCTTATTTATACACTTTTATATTATTTTTGGGACTAACCTATTAACCGGAGGCCCAGCCCAAATTGCTGTTTTTTGCCTATTTCAGTGTTTCGCAGAAAAAAGAATATCAAACAGAGTCCAAACGGAATGAAACCTTCGGGAGCATGATTTTTGGAACAAACGTGATCCAGAGGACTTGGAGTGGACGTCAAGCAACCAACAAGGAGGCCACGAGGCAGGGGGCGCACCTACCCCTGGGCGCACCCTCCCCCCTCGTGGCTCCACCGACCTACTTCTTCCTCCTATATATACCCGCGTACCCTGAAAACATCCAGGAGCACCACGAAACCCTATTTCCACCGCTGCAACCTTTTGTACCCAAGAGATCCCATCTTGGGGCCTTTTCCAGAGCTCCGCCGGAGGTGACATTGATCACGGAGGGCCTCTACATCAACTCCATGGCCCCTCCGATGATGTGTGAGTAGTTTACTTCAGACCTTCGGGTCCATAGTTATTAGCTAGATGGCTTCTTATCTCTCTTTGGATCTCAATACAAAGTTCTCCTCGATTCTCTTGGAGATCTATTTGATGTAATCTTCTTTTGCAGTGTGTTTGTCGAGATATGATGAATTATGGGTTTATGATCAAAACTATCTATGGACAATATTTGAATCTTCTCTGAATTCTTTTATGTATGATTGGTTATGTTTGCAAATCTCTTCGAATTATCAGTTTGGTTTGGCCTACTAGATTAATCTTTCTTGCAATGGGAGAAGTGCTTAGCTTTGGGTTCAATCTTGCGGTGCTCGATCCCAGTGATAGTAGGGGAAACGACATGTATTGTATTGTATTGTTTCCATCGAGGATAAAAAGATGGGGTTTATATCATATTGCATGAGTTTATCCCTCTACATCATGTCATCTTGTTTAAACCGTTACTCCGTTCTTATGAACTTAATACTCTAGATGCATGCTGGATAGCAGTCGATGTGTGGAGTAATAGTAGTAGATGCAGGCATGAGTCGGTCTACTTGTCACGGACGTGATGCCTATATACATGATCATACCTAGATATTCTCATAACTATTCTCAATTCTATCAATTGCTTGACAGTAATTTGTTCACCCACCGTAATACTTATGCTATCTTGAGAGATGCCACTAGTGAAACCAATGGCCCCGGGTCTATTTTCCATCATACAAGTTTCCAATCTATTTTATTTTGCAATCTTTACTTTCAATTTATACCACAAAAATACCAAAACTATTTATCTTATTATTATTATTATTATTATTATCTCTATCAGATCTCACCCTTGCAAGTGGCCGTGAAGGGATTGACAACCCCTTTATCGCGTTGGTTGCGAGGTTCTTATTTGTTTGTGTAGGTACGTGGTGACTTGCGCGTGGTCTCCTACTGGATTGATACCTTGGTTCTCAAAAACTAAGGGAAATACTTACGCTGCTTTGCTGCATCACCCTTTCCTCTTGAAGGGAAAACCAACGCATGCTCGAGAGGTAGCAAGAAGGATTTCTAGCGCCGTTGCTAGGGAGATCTACGCCAAGTCAAGACATACCAAGTACCCATCACAACTCTTATCCTTCGCATTACATTATTTGCCATTTTCCTCTCGTTTTCCTCTCCCCCACTTCAACCTTGCCGTTTTATTCGCCCTCTCTTTCCGTTCACTTTTTCCTGCTTGTTTGCTTGTGTCTTGGATTGCATGCTTGTCACGATGGCTCAAGATAATACTAAATTGTGTGCCTTTGCCAATACCAACAACACTGATTTTATTAGGACTCCCTTTGCTCCTCTTACCGATGTTGAATCTTGTGAGATTAATACTGCTTTGCTGAATCTTTTCATGAAAGATCTATTTTTTGGCCTTCCTAGTGAAGATGCCGCTACCCATCTAAACAACTTTGTTGATTTATGTGATATGCAAAAGAAGAAAGATGTGGATAATGATACTGTTAAACTTAAGCTATTTCCGTTTTCGCTTAGAGATCGTGCTAAAGCTTAGTTTTCGTCTTTGCCTAAAAATAGTATTGATTCATGGAATAAGTGCAAAGATGCTTTTATCTCTAAGTATTTTCCTCCCGCTAAGATCATCTCTTTTAGAAATGATGTTATGAATTTTAAGCAACTTGATCATGAGCATGTTGCACAATCTTGGGAGAGGATGAAATTAATGGTACATAATTTCCCTACACACGGTTTGAATTTATGGATGATTATACAATTTTTTTATGCCGGATTGAATTTTGCTTCTAGAAATCTTTTAGATTTGGCCGCGGGAGGCACTTTTATGGAAATCACTTTAGGACAAGCTACCAACCTCTAGATAGTATTATGGTTAATTATTCTCAATGGCACGCTGAAAGATCTACTAGTAAAAAGGTGCATGCAATTGAAGAGATTAATGTTTTGAGTGGAAACATGGATGAACTTATGAAATTGTTTGCTAATAAGAGTACTCCTACTGATCCCAATGATATGCCTTTGTCTACTTCTGTTGAGAATAGTAATGAATCTATGGATGTGAATTTTGTTGGTACGAACAATTTTGGTAACAACACGTATAGAGGTAATTTTAATTCTAGGCCGTTTCCTAGTAATTCCTCTAATAATTATGGTAATTCCTACAACAATTCTTATGGAAATTATAATAATATGCCCTCTGATTTCGAATCTAGTATTAAAGAATTTATTAGTTCGCAAAAGAGTTTCAATGCTTTGATTGAAGAAAATTTGCTTAAGATTGATGAGTTGGCTAGGAACGTGGATAAAATTTCTCTTGATGTTGATTCTTTGAAACTTAGATCTATTCCACCTAAGCATGATATCAATGAGTCTCTCAAATCTATGAGAATTTCCATTGATGAGTGCAAAGAAAGAAGCGCTAGGATGCGTGCTAAAAAGATTGCTTTGTGAAAGCCTGTTCTTCTAGTTTCCATGATAATAACGATGAAGATCTAAAAGTTACTGATGTAACCCCTATTAAATCTTTGTTTTGCAATATGAATCTTGATAATGATGGGACTAGAGATTAGTCAATTTTAGTTAGAAGGCGTCCCAAAAATTCGGAGTTTTTAGATCTTGATGCAAAAATTGGTAAAAGTGGAATTGAAGAGGTTAAAACTTTAGATAGCAACGAACCCACTATCTTGGATTTCAAGGAATTTAATTATGATAATTTATCTTTGATAGATTGTATTTCCTTGTTGCAATCCGTGCTAAATTCTCCTCATGCTTATAGTCAAAATAAAGCTTTTACTAAACATATCGTTGATGCTTTAATGCAATCTTACAAAGAAAAACTTGAGTTGGAAGTTTCTATCCCTAGAAAACTTTATGATGAGTGGGAACCTGCAATTAAAATAAAAATTAAAGATCATGAATGCTATGCTTTGTGTGATTTGGGTGCTAGTGTTTCCCCGATCCCAAAAACTTTGTGTGATTTGCTAGGTTTCCTTGAATTTGATGATTGTTCTTTAAACTTGCACCTTGCGGATTCCACTATTAAGAAACCTATGGGAAAGATTAATGATGTTCTTATTGTTGCAAGTAGGAATTATGTGCCCGTAGATTTCATTGTTCTTGATATAGATTGCAATCCTTCATGTCCTATTATTCTTGGTAGACCTTTCCTTAGAACAATTGGTGCAATTATTGATATGAAGAAAGGGAATATTAGATTCCAATTTCCGTTAAGGAAAGGCATGGAACACTTCCCTAGAAAGAAAATTAAATTACCATATGAATCTATTATGAGAGCCACCTATGGATTGCCTACCAAAGATGGCAATACCTAGATCTATCTTAGCTTTTATGCCTAGCTAGGGGCGTTAAACGATAGCGCTTGTTTGGAGGCCACCCAATTTTATTTTTATTCCTTGCTTTTTGTTCCTGTTTAGTAATAAATAATTTATCCAGTCGCTTTTTTGGTTGTGTTTTTTGTGTTTAATTAGTGTTTGTGCCAAGTAGAACCGTTGGGAAGACTTGGGAAAAGTCTTTTTGATCTTGCTGTAAAAAACAGAAACTTTAGCGCTCACGAGAATTGCTGCCATTTTTACTGGAGAGTGCTATTTAGTTAATTATTTTTGCAGATGATTAATAGATAAATTCCTCACGTCCAGCAATTTATTTTAGAATTTTTGGGGTTCCATAAGTATGCGTTTGATACAGATTACTACAGACTGTTCTGTTTTTGATAGATTCTGTTTTTCGTGTGTTGTTTGCTTATTTTGATGAATCTATGGCTAGTAATAGAGTTTATGAACCATAGAAAAGTTGGAATACAGTAGGTTTAACACCAATATAAATAAAGAATGAGTTCATTACAGTAACTTGAAGTGTTGTTTTGTTTTCTTTCGCTAACGGAGCTCACGAGATTTTCTGTTAAGTTTTGTGTTGTAAAGTTTTCAAGTTTTGGGTAAAGATTTGATGGATTATGGAACAAGGAGTGGCAAGAGCCTAAGCTTGGGGATGACCAAGGCACCCCAAGGTAAAATTCAAGGGCACCAAAAAGCCTAAGCTTGGGGATGCCCCGCAAGGCATCCTCTCTTTTGTCTTCGTTCATCAGTAACTTTACTTGGAGCTATATTTTTATTCACCACATGATATGTGTTTTGCTTGGAGCGTCTTGTATGATTTAAGTATTTGATTTTTAGTTTACCACAATAATCCTTGCTGTACACACCTTTTGAGAGAGACACACATGATTAAGAATTTGTTAGAATACTCTATGTGCTTCACTTATATCTTTTGAGCTATATAGTTTTTGCTCAAGTGCTTCACTTATATCTTTTAGAGCACGGTGGTGGTTTTATTTTAAAGAAATAATTGATCTCTCATGCTTCACATATATTATTTTGAGAGTCCTTTAGAACAACATGGTAATTTTCTTATAGGCATAATAAAAACTTTCATATAAGTGCATTGAATACTATGAGAAGTTTGATACTTGGTAATTGTTTTGAGATATGGAGATGGTGATATTAGAGTCATGCTAGTTGAGTAGTTGTGAATTTGAGAAATACTTGTGTTGAAGTTTGTTATTCCTGTAGCATGCACGTATGGTGAACCGTTATGTGATGAAGTCAGAGCATGATTTATTTATTGATTTTCTTCCTTATGAGTGGCGGTCGGGGATGAGCGATGGTCTTTTCCTACCAATCTATCCCCCTAGAAGCATGCACGTAGTACTTTGTTTCGATAACTAATAGATTTTTGCAATAAGTATGTGAGTTCTTTATTACTAATGTTGAGTCCATGGATTATACGCACTCTCACCCTGCCACATTTGCTAGCCTCTCTATTACCGCGATGTAACACCCCGACACCGATGTGCCAGGTGTCTTCCAGTTATTCGCTGTTGTTGCCTTGTCATTGCTTGCGTGTCATGCTTTTCATATCATGTCATCATGTGCATTTCATTTGCATACATGTTCGTCTCATGCATCCGAGCATTTTCCCCGTTGTCCGTTTTGCTATCCGGCGCTCCTATGTCACCCGGTTTCCCTTTCTACCTCTTTTCGTGTGCGGGTGATAAAAGTTTTCGGATTGGACCGAGACTTGTCATGCGGCCTTGGTTTACTACCGGTAGACCTCCTGTCAAGTTTCGTGCCATTTGGACTTCGTTTGATACTCCAACGGTTGACCGGGTAACCGATAAGGCCTCGTGTGTGTTGCAGCCCAACACCCCTCCAAAGTGCTCCAAAACCCACCAAAACCCCCTCCATCATCTAGGCCGTTCGATCACGATCGCATGGCCGAAAACCGCACCTCATTTGGATTCTCCTACCTCCCTCTACCTATAAATATGTGTCCCTCCCGGAATTTTCGCGCAGATGAACCCTAACCCCCTCCTCCGCGCGCCGTCGGACATTTCGTCCCGCGCCGCCGGACATGTCCGCTGCCACCGCCACCTCACTCCGGCGAATGAGGCGTCGCCACGTCACCCCGCCGCCGCCGTGAGCAACCAGCTCACGCCATGTGTCGCCGCCTCTCTCCCCTCTCCCGCGCGGCCCGCGAAGCCCGGGTGCGGCCCACCTGAGCCCGTCCGGTGCCGCCGCTCACCCGCGGCTCCTCCCGCCCGAGACCGTGGCTCCTCCCGCCGGCCGCCGGCGGAAGCCGCGCGCCGCCGCCGCCGGCTTGCTCCGCCGCCGCCTGCCTTCGCGCCGCGCGCCACCCGAGGCACCTTGTCGCCGCCCCGGATCCACCGCCGGCCGCCGCTCCGCCGCCACCGCCGCGCCTCCCCACGCCCAGTTCGGATCCGGCTCGGGCTCGCCGCCCCTCGACGCCGGCAGGCCGCACCGGCCGGCGAGCGCGCCCGCCGCCCGTGCCCGGTGCCCGGGAGCTCGCCGCCGCACCTGCCAGGGCCTCCCGCTGACCTCCTCCGCCGGATCCCGCACCCCTGCACCTTCCCGGGTGTCTTCTTCTCTGTCTCCGGCCCAACTCCGGCGAGGGATCCGGCCAACCTCGAGATCCGTGCCAAGAACCCTAGATCTGGATGGGTAAAATATCTCTAAGTACTTTCCCCCCAATATTTGTTGGCATTTTCATCGCATCATAACTTCATCACCGTTGCTCCGATTCGTGCATGTAGCATATCAAAATGTTCGCCTCGTCGAGTATATCATTTCATCTCATTGCATCATTTTCATTTGAGCTCATCTTAATGCCCGAAATGCTGTTGGAAGAGGGCTATGTGATGATAGTTTCAGATCTGTTTCAGCAAATGCACTTTTGTCATTTTTTGCCATGATTAATGTGCACATGCTATGATCCTGAGCTCTACATGTGTTTTGAAATATGCCATGCCATCTTTACAGGGGTGTATGCCATGTATTTTTGTGATCTTTGTGGTGACTAGCACAAGCATGCAAAGTAGCTTACTCAATGATGCTATTTTCAGAGACTTAGAATTTCACTAAGTCCTTGTCCTGTTTTTGTTTTTATGCCATATGTTCATGTTGTTTCCTAGTATTCCATGCATCTTTTGGGCATGATCAGTGAGGATGTTTTGTAGATATTGTGGTGCTCTATGCATCCATGTCTTTGTTTGCAATTATGAAGCACCCTAGCTTGACTCAATCGAGCTCTACTTTTGCTATAAAATGTTCCTGGTAGATTGTTAACATGTTTAGCGATTTTGCCAAGCTTGTTGTTGTTGATCCGTGCATGCTATGTTGTTTTTCTTGCCATGTCTAGCTTCTACGCCATGTCTACTTGCTGGGTGTATGCTTAGTTTGTTATGCAATGCCTCGTAGTGAGTGCATCGAGCTCATAAACATGCCTACTTGTTAACTGTTTTGCATGATCCGGTTTTTCACTAAGTCTGAATCTGTTTATGTTTTTGCTATGTTCACATGCTTGCAATTGTATTTTCTGATCCATTTTGGCTTAAAGCCACTAAGGATCTTTTGTTGTATGCTTTGAGTAGCTTCATGCCATGCCTTGATTTTCCATGATATGTTCCTGGTTTTCATACTCTAAATATTGCTTCCTGATGATAAATTCCTGACATGTTAATTTCACGAAGTCCGAAACCCGTTATCATTTGCACTTTTGCCATGCTTGTTTGAACCTGCTATTGATTGAATTAGCCGTAGCTCAGTGTTCATCTTTTGTCAAGCATCATGAGTGGATCCCTGCCATGTATTTTGTTGCTATGTTAGAGTGCTGTAGCATGTTGTTCTTGATGCACTTAGAAGGCTACTTGCTGTTAGTCGCAGACCGGTGCCATATTTGTTTTGCTTGCCATTTCCAAACCGTGCATCCGGTTCCGGTGATCTTTATATTGATTTCGACCGAAATCAACTCCTCTTTCCAGTGGCACTCTTGGATTTCCAAGTTGAGGCCAGGTTCAATCATTCCTTTCCAAGTCTTGCATATGCATCACATATCGCATCCCGCATATCATACCATGTTTGCATCATGTTGTTTGAGCATTGCACGTGGTTGATTGCGTTCCTTTTTGCTTGTTGTTCTTGCTTGGGTAGAGCCGGGAGACGAGTTCGTGTTCGAGGAGCCCGTTGAGTACGTTTAGGAGGTTCAAGCTTTCGTCTTCTCGGAGAACTTTGCAGGCAAGATGACCATACCCTCGAAATCACTTCTATCTTGGCTTGCTAGATGCTCGCTCTTTTTCTATGCCTATGCTGCGATACCTACCACTTGCTTATCATGCCTCCCATATTGTTAAGCCAAGCCTCTAACCCACCTTGTCCTAGCAAACCGTTGTTTGGCTATGTTACCGCTTTGCTCAACCCCTCTTATAACGTTGTTAGTTGCAGGTGAAGATTGGAGTTTGTTCCTTGTTGGAACATGGATATTTTGTTGGGATATCACAATATCTCTTATTATACTAATGCATCTATGTATTTGGTAAAGGGTGGAAGGCTCGGCCTTATGCCTGGTGTTTTGTTCCACTCTTGCCGCCCTAGTTTCCGTCATATCGGTGTTATGTTCCCGGGTTTTGCGTTCCTTACACGATTGGGTTATAATGGGAACCCCTTGATAGTTCGCCTTGAATAAAACTCCTCCAGCAAGGCCCAACATTGGTTTTACCATTTGCCACATAGCCTTTTCTTTCCCTTGGGTAGGCCTGCCCAAGGGTCATCTTTATTTAAACCCCCGGGCTAGTGCTCCTCTGATTGTTGGTCCAACTTGTTAGCCGTCGGTGGCTACCAGGGGCAACTCTGGGCTGGCCTACCGAAAGTTTGGACAATCCGGTGTGCCCTGAGAACGAGATATGTGCAGCTCCTATCGGGATTTGTCAGCACATTCGAGTGGCTTTGCTGGTCTTGTTTTACCATTGTCGAGGATGTCTTGTAACCGGGATGTCGAGTCTGATCGGATTGTCTTAGGAGAAGGAATATCCTTCGTTGACCGTGAGAGCTTGTGATGGGCTAAGTTGGTACACCCCTGAAGGGATTTGAACTTTCGAAAGCCGTGCCCGCAGTTATGGGCAGATGGGAATTTGTTAATGTCCGGTTGTAGAAAACCTGAAACTTAACTTAATTAAAATGCATCAACCGCATGTGTAACCGTGATGGTCTCTTCTCGGCGGAGTCTGGGAAGTGAACACGGTGTTGGAGTTATGCTTGACGTAGGTTGTTCTAGGATCACTTCTTGATCATAGTTTCTCGACCGTGCCTTGCCTTCTCTTCTCGCTCTCATTTGCGTAAGTTAGCCACCATATATGCTAGTGCTTGCTGCAGCTCCACCTCACATACCTTTTACCTACCTATAAGCTTAAATAGTCTTGATCGCGAGGGTGTGAGATTGCTGAGTCCCCGTGACTCACAGATACTTCCAAAACCAGCTTGCAGGTGCCGATGATACCGTGCAGTTGACGAAACCGAGCTCAAGGAGGTGCTCGATGAAGACCATGTTCGTTATGTTGTTTCGTTTCCAGTTGATCAGTAGTGGAGCCCAGTTGGGACGATCGGGGATCTGTGTAGCATTTGGGGTATTCTTCTTTTATTTTGGTTCCGTAGCCGGACCTTGATTGTATCTGGATGATGTAATGCTTTATTCATGCATTGTGTGAAGTGGCAATTGTAAGCCAACTATGTACCTCTTATTCCCTTATTCATTACATGGGTTGTTGTGAAGATTACCTCACTTGCGACATTGCTTTCAATGTGGTTATGCCTCTAAGTCATGCTTCGACACGTGGGAGATATAGCCGCATCGAGGGCGTTACAAGTTGGTATCAGAGCCTTCCCCGACCTTAGGAGCCCCCTGCTTGATCGAATCGTTGGCGTTGTTGAGTCTAGAAAAATATTTTGAGTCATTTATAAATTATATATATCGGAGAGTTAGGAATTCGTTTTACTCCTCAGTCCCTTCATCGCTCTGGTGAGGCATCCTGACGTAGAGTTTTGACTCTTCTTTTCTCAAATTTCACTAAAAAAATTTAGGATCACGCGGGTATCTTGGAATCGTTCCGATGGTTTTGTGATGAGAACATTGTTCTTGGTGCCTCCTGACATTTAGGGGTTGTGGAAGTGTCCCGGGGAGTTGAGCTCTGAGGTGTTGTCGTCACAATTTTATCGTTGCAATTCTGGAATACCTGAGTTTCGCCGACATCAAAAATCTCTTTTATGCAGTTGTTGGTGAGATAACCTCGACGCCACCCAGTACTGGGGTGGGAGTTCGGGAGTATTGCCATAACTCGTATAACGGATGCTTTTCGAAGGTTGAGGTAAATGATTTCCGAAGGTTTCTTGGTTATGTGTTGAAGGATGGATACAACTGGATGTAGGATTTGCTAGTTTTGGGTGAGATATTATGCTTCCCCTATATCCTCAACACCTGATTGCATAACTGGAAAATTTCGTGAGTTTATAAGTGGGAATTCAAGTAGCTCTTAGGATATCTTTCCGACGAATATATGATATGAAATTGGGGTTCGACGTCTAGTGGTCCGCCTATCCACGGTTGGTTTTACAGTGGTCTCGTTATGTCTTAAAGAGTCCTTGGCTATGCTGACTCGGGGACGTTTCGTATGTCATGTGCACTACCTTGTACATGATGGTGCTGTACGATCGAGCCCGTGTAGGCCCCACCACGAAAACTTCGGACGGAATCTCTATCATATGTTTGTTCCGGCTTATTCTGCAAGCCAATCCTTGTCTTTGCTTTGAGTTTGTGGTATTCGAGTTGCTTCGAAGTCAAGTGTTGATTCCATTCCTTTCCTAAGCGGTGTTCTCATGTTTCTATGTGAATACTAATCCTTCATGATAATCGAGATTGCCATGTCAATCCTTTTTCAACCGGCATGTCTCTCTTCAAGTGGATCCGATCATTTCAACATTCGCAAGATCCAATCTCAGTTTTTCATCAACGTTGTTCGTTTCATCCGTCTTCAAGTTGACTTTGTTTTCCCTTCCTCCCACCCTTTTCCTTTAAGGACTCAGATTTTCTTATCAAGTATCCATTTTATGGTTGTGAAGTCTCTTCATTCTTTTCTTTCAATGTTCTTACCCGGTGGTTCACATGAAGATGCTCTTCAAGTTCGTCACTCTTCACTCATTTTCTTCTCTGGGTGGAACCAATTCAAGCTTTGTTGGTCATATCTTTTCCTTGTTTTCAAATGCCTTCTCATGCCGGTGCACCTTATATTCAGTCTTTTTTGGCTATTCAATTGTTCCGGAGTGCTCAAGAAATCTCAGAAGATTCGTGTTTCCACTCTGCAGTCGTTCAAGATCTTTCGAGGATGTTATCTCATTCAAGCCATTTATTCAACCGGCGCAATCTATCTTTTAAATTGTTCTATGGTGTTTCTTTTGAGTGGGCCCTAACCCACAGGTCTTTTTCCAGGATCTTACCTGACTCTTCTTATTTCCCGGAGCTATCTATCAAATTCTTTTCAAAGTTTGGTGTAAGAATGAATTACCATCAGTCAAATGTCTTTCTCCAAGATCTTTCAAATTCTTTTCATCATTGGCTTAACCTTTCCATTCTTCATTCTGGAGTGCCTCAACAATTCTTGGTGGTGCTTCTCATCGTCATTATCAACATTTGAAGACCGAAGAAGAGTTTCTTTGCAATCATATCCGTTCTCTTGAAGATTCTTGGTTTAGCTTGTTGCCATCCTCTCATAATTGTTTCAATTGTGTAAACTCTTTTCATCCTTCCGGAGCAATTCAGCAGTCTTTTCAGTTTGATTATCCAGAGCCCATCAATTCAGGTTTATTCATTCTCAGCTTTCAGTTATCATTCTCCAATCTTACCGGTGCATCGTTCAAGTGATCTCTAATCAGTTTCGTGATCCCTTTGCTCTCATGTATCTAGATTGTCTCAAGTATCTTCGTTTCATTTCACAATTCTTACCCGGTGATTCATCCCTTTACTTTGTTCATTTTCAATTCTTACGGTGGTTCTTCGAGGATTCTCGTCCGGTGTTATCATATCAATTCATTCGTTGTTCCAATCATACCAATAGTTTGTGGAAGATATTCTCAAGTTTATGTTATATCTCTCTTAAATCTTGTCTACGAGAATAAGTAATATGTCAAATCCGTTGATTTTCATCAATTCAATTGGTGAAGGATAAGCATAATGTAATTTTTATTCTTGTTTCATCGAGTGAACTCAATTCCTTATTCCGGAGGCTCATCAAATTCTCAGTTTCAATTGCTTCATCTTTTGTTTTTCCCGGAGTTCCAACCTCTTTCAATTATATCACCATGGAGATTCATCTAAATCGTACAAGGATTCACCTTGTGTTTTCAACTTCTCTTTCCTTCCGTTTGATCATTCTTTTGTTTAACGGAGTTCTTCATGAAGGCTCTACATGATGGTTCATCAAGGATTTAATTCCTTCTCAAAGTGTTCATCAAGATTCTTTTCAGAGGAGCTCAAGCATTCTTCTTCTTGCTATCTCGAGTGCAATTCTTTCTTTCATATCATTGGAGGTGGTACTATGTCATTCTTGATAATTTGAGTTCATGTTTCATGATTCACAAGTTGTTAAGAATGGGGTATTTTAAATCCATCGACCTCTTCGTTGGAGTTATCTTGGGTTATATTTCACCTAAAGCTTTCCCTAAGGATTGTTGCTATTACGGTGCTTATATTTGACCCAAGTTCTTTTATCCTCCCGATGGTATAAGTTTCTCGTTTCCTTGTTGATATCAATTCAAATTCATTGTTTTCCGTTAGTGGCAGAATTTTCACCTCATAGTTTTGAGATGTTCTCCATAAGCCCACATCAAGCTTATCCTTTCGTTGTTGATAATCCAACAACTCCGTTTGACCCTTCTTCTAAAGATTCCTTTTCAAGCTCTCTTGCGGCAGAAGTTGGCATTTTCTTCTCCATTCTCCTATCTCAATTATCTATCTTCTACTCTTTCATTCCGGAGGCATTGTGATGTTGCTCTTTTCAACACATCATCTCGTTTTGTCAAAGATCATGTTCTTTTCATGCCTATCCATTTAACCGGAGTATTGTGCCATTTTGCTCAAGTTCTTTTCGCCTTATCAAGCCTTGCTTCTCTTTTCAACCGGAGTGCTGTCCGAATTTGTTCTTCCTTGTTCCTCTTCCCTACTGGAGTGCTTTCAACTTGGTGCATCTTCGTTGTTTTCTTTGCTCAAAATGGCTTAACCTTTTCAAGGTTCTTTGGTCTCACTCGTTTGTCAAAGAAGCAACTTAGTTTTACCTCTTCTCTTTCTCTTCCATTTATCCCTCCGGTGCCATTCTAGATCTCGGGACGAGATCCTCTCGTAGTGGTGGAGTGTTGTAACACCCCGAGACCGATGTGCCAGGTGTCTTCCAGTTATTCGCTGTTGTTGCCTTGTCATTGCTTGCGTGTCATGCTTTTCATATCATGTCATCATGTGCATTTCATTTACATACATGTTCGTCTCATGCATCCGAGCATTTTCCCCATTATCCCTTTTGCTATCCGGCGCTCCTATGTCACCCGGTGTCCCTTTCTACATCTTTTTGTGTGCGGGTGATAAACATTTTCGGATTCGACCAAGACTTGTCATGCGGCCTTGGTTTACTACCGGTAGACCGCCTGTCAAGTTTCGTGCCATTTGGACTTCGTTTGATACTCCAACGATTGACCGGGTAACCGATAAGGCCTCGTGTGTGTTGCAGCCCAACACCCCTCCAAAGTGGCCCAAAACCCGCTCCATCATCTAGGCCGTTCGATCACGATCGCGTGGCCGAAAACCGCACCTCATTTGGACTCTGCTACCTCCCTCTACCTATAAATATGTGTCCCTCCCGGAATTTTCGCGCAGATGAACCCTAACCTCCTCCTCCGCGCGCCGTCGGACATTTCGTCCTGCGCCGCCAGACATGTCCGCTGCCACCGCCACCTCACTCCGACGAATGAGGCGTCGCCACGTCACCCCGCCGCCACCGTGAGCCAACCAGCTCGCGCCATGTGTCGCCGCCTCTCCCCCCTCTCCCGCGCGGCCCGCGAAGCCCGGGCGCGGCCCGCCCGAGCCCGTCCGGCGCCGTCGCTCACCCGCGGCTCCTCCCGCCCGAGCCCGCGGCTCCTCCCGCCGGCCACCGTCAGAAGCCGGGCGCCGCCGCCGCCGGCTTGCTCCGTCGCCGCCTGCCTTTGTGCCGCGCGCCACCCGAGGCACCTCGTCGCCGCCCCGGATCCACCGCCGGCCGCCGCTCCGCCGCCACCACTGCGCCTCCCCGCGCCCAGTTCGGATCCAGCTCGGGCTCGCCGCCCCTCGACGCCGGCAGGCCACAGCGCCGGCGAGCGCGCCCGCCGCCCCTGCCCGGTGCCCGGGAGCTCACCGCCGCACCTGCCAGGGCCTCCCACCGACCTCCTCCGCCGGATCCTGCACCCCTGCACCTCCCCGGGCGTCTTCTTCTCTGTCTCCGGCCCAACTCCGGCGAGGGATCCGGCCAACCTCGAGATCCGTGCCAAGAACCCTAGATTTGGATGGGTAAAATATCTCCAAGTCCTTTTCCCCCTAGTATTTTTGGCATTTTCATCGCATCATAACTTCATCACCGTTGCTCCCATTCGTGCGTGTAGCATATCAAAATGTTCGCCCCGTCGAGTACATCATTTCATCTCATTGCATCATTTTCATTTGAGCTCATCTTGATGCCCGAAATGCTGTTGGAAGAGGGCTATGTGATGATAGTTTCAGATCTGTTTCAGCAAATGCACTTTTGTCATTTTTTGCCATGATTAATGTGTGCATGCTATGATCCTGAGCTCTACATGTGTTTTGAAATATGCCATGCCATCTTTACAGGGGTGTATGCCATGTATTTTTGTGATCTTTGTGGTGACTAGCACAAGCATGCAAAGTAGCTTACTCAATGATGCTGTTTTTAGAGACTTAGAATTTCAGTAAGTCCTTCTCCTGTTTTTGTTTTATGCCATATGTTCATGTTGTTTCCTAGTATTCCGTGCATCTTTTGGGCATGATCAGTAAGGATGTTTTGTAGATATTGTGGTGATCTATCCATCCATGTCTTTGTTTGCAATTATGAAGCACCCTAGCTTGACTCAGTCGAGCTCTACTTTTGCTATAAAATGTTCCTGGCAGATTGTTAACATGTTTAGCGATTTTGCCAAGCTTATTGTTGTTGATCCGTGCATGCTATGTTGTTTTTGTTGCCATGCCTAGCTTCTACGCCATGTCTACTTGCTGGGTGTATGCTTAGTTTGTTATGCAATGCCTCGTAGTGAGTGCATCGAGCTTGTAAACATGCCTACTTGTTAACTATTTTGCATGCTCCAGTTTTTCACCAAGTCTGGATCTGTTTATGTTTTTTCTATGTTCACATGCTTGCAATTGTATTTTCTGATCCCTTTTGGCTCATGGCCACTAAGGATCTTTTGTTGTATGCTTTGAGTAGCTTCATGCCATGCCTTGCTTTGCCATGATATGTTCCTGTAGCATGTAGTTTTCATACTCTAAATATTGCTTCCTGATGATAAATACCTGACATGTTAATTTCACGAAGTCCGAAACCTGTTATCATTTGCACTTTTGCCATGCTTGTTTGAACCTGCTATTGATTGAATTAGCCGTAGCTCAGTGTTCATCTTTTGTCAAGCATCATGAGTGGATCACTGCCATGGATTTTGTTGCTATGTTAGAGTGCTGTAGCATGTTGTTCTTGATGCACTTAGAAGGCTACTTGCTGTTAGTCGCAGACCGGTGCCATATTTGTTTTGCTTGCCATTTGCAAACCGTGCATCCGATTCCGGTGATATTTATTTCGATTTCGACTGAAATCAACTCCTCTTTCCAGTGGCACTCTTGTATTTCCAAGTTGAGGCCAGGTTCTATCATTCCTTTCCAAGTCTTGCATATGCATCACATATCGCATCCCGCATATCATACCATGTTTGCATCATGTTGTTTGAGCATTGCACGTGGTTGATTGTGTTCCTTTTTGCTTGTTGTTCTTGCTTGGGTAGAGCCGGGAGACGAGTTCGTGTTCGAGGAGCCCGTTGAGTACGTTTAGGAGGTTCAAGCTTTCGTCTTCTCGGAGAACTTTGCAGGCAAGATGACCATACCCTCGAAATCACTTCTATCTTGGCTTGCTAGATGCTCGCTCTTTTTCTATGCCTATGCTGCGATACCTACCACTTGCTTATCATGCCTCCCATATTGTTAAGCCAAGCCTCTAACCCACCTTGTCCTATCAAACCGTTGTTTGGCTGTGTTACCGCTTTGCTCAGCCCCTCTTATAACGTTGTTAGTTGCAGGTGAAGATTGGAGTTTGTTCCTTGTTGGAACATGGATATTTTGTTGGGATATCACAATATCTCTTATTATACTAATGCATCTATATATTTGGTAAAGGGTGGAAGGCTCAGCCTTATGCCTGGTGTTTTGTTCCACTCTTGCCGCCCTAGTTTCCGTCATATCGGTGTTATGTTCCCGGATTTTGCGTTCCTTACACGGTTGGGTTATAATGGGAACCCATTCACAGTTCGCCTTGAATAAAACTCCTCCAGCAAGGCCCAACATTGGTTTTACCATTTGCCACCTAGCCTTTTCTTTCCCTTGGGTAGGCCTGCCCAAGGGTCATCTTGATTTAAACCCCCGGGCCAGTGCTCCTTTGAGTGTTGGTCTAACTTGTCAGCCGCCGGTGGCCACCAGGGGAAACTCTGGGCTAGCCTACTGGAAGTTTGGACAATCCGGTGTGCCCTGAGAACGAGATATGTGCAGCTCCTATCGGGATTTGTCGGCACATTCTGGTGGCTTTGCTGGTCTTGTTTTACCATTGTCGAGGATGTCTTGTAACCGGGATGCCGAGTCTGATCGGATTATCTTGGGAGAAGGAATATCCTTCGTTGACCGTGAGAGCTTGTGATGGGCTAAGTTGGGACACACCTGCAGGGATTTGAACTTTCGAAAGCCGTGCCCGCGGTTATGGGCAGATGGGAATTTGTTAATGTCCGGTTGTAGAAAACCTGAAACTTAACTTAATTAAAATGCATCAACCGCATGTGTAACCGTGATGGTCTCTTCTCGGCAGAGTCCGGGAAGTGAACACGGTGTTGGAGTTATGCTTGACGTAGGTTGTTCTAGGATCACTTCTTGATCATAGTTTCTCGACCGTGCCTTGCCTTCTCTTCTCGCTCTCATTTGCGTAAGTTAGCCACCATATATGCTAGTGCTTGCTGTAGCTCCACCTCACATACCTTTTACCTACCTATAAGCTTAAATAGTCTTGATCGCGAGGGTGTGAGATTGTTGAGTCCCCGTGACTCACAGATACTTCCAAAACCAGCTTGTAGGTGCCGATGATACTGTGCAGTTGACGCAACTGAGATCAAGGAGGTGCTCGATGAAGACCGTGTTCGTTATGTTGTTCCGTTTCCAGTTGATCAGTAGTGGAGCCCAGTTGGGACGATCGGGGATCTATGTAGCATTTGGGGTATTCTTATTTTATTTTGGTTCCGTAGCCGGACCTTGATTGTATCTGGATGATGTAATGCTTTATTCATGCATTGTGTGAAGTGGCGATTGTAAGCCAACTATGTACCTCTTATTCCCTTATTCATTATGTGGGTTGTTGTGAAGATTACCTCACTTGCGACATTGCTTTCAATGCGGTTATGCCTCTAAGTCGTGCTTCGACACGTGGGAGATATAGCCGCGTCGAGGGCGTTACACGTGACTTTTCACCGGTATCATACACCCACCATATACCTTCCTCAAAACAGCCACCATACCTACCAATTATGGCATTTCCATAGCCATTCCGAGATATATTGGCATGCAACTTTCCACCGTTCCGTTTGTTATAACACGCTTCATCATTGTCATATTGCCATGCATGATCATGTAGTTGACATCGTATTTGTGGCAAAGCCATTGTTCATAATTTTTTTCATACATGTCACTCTTGATTCATTGCATATCCCGGTACACCGCCAGAGGCATTCACATAGAGTCATATTTTGTTCTAAGTATTGAGTTGTAAGTAAAAAGAAGTGTGATGATCATCATTATTAGAGCATTGTCCCAGTGAGGAAAGAATGATGGAGACTATGATTCCCCCACAAGTCAGGATGAGACTCCGGACGAAAAAAAAGAAAAGAGGCCAAAAGAAAAAAAAGAAAGAAGGCCCAAATAAAAAAATGAGAGAAAAAGAGAGAAGAGACAATGTTACTATCCTTTTTCCACACTTGTGCTTCAAAGTAGCACCATGATCTTCATGATAGAGAGTCTCCTATGTTGTCACTTTCATAAACTAGTGGGAATTTTATATTACAGAACTTGGTTTGTATATTCCAATGATGGGCTTCCTCAAATTGCCCTAGGTCTTCATGAGCAAGCAAGTTGGATGCACACCCACCTAGTTTCTTTTGTTGAGCTTTCATACACTTATAGCTCTAGTGCATCCGTTGCATGGAAATCCCTACTCACTCACATTGATAATTATTGATGGGCATCTCCATAGCCCGTTGATACGCCTAGTTGATGTGAGACTATCTTCTCGTTTTTTTCTTCTTCACAACCACCATTCTATTCCACCTATAGTGCTATGTCCATGGCTCACGCTCATGTATTGCGTGAAAGTTGAAAAAGTTTGAGAACATCAAAAGTATGAAACAATTGCTTGGCTTGTCATCGGGGTTGTGCATGATTCAATATTTTGTGTGATGAAGATAGAGCATAGCTAGACTATATGATTTTGTAGGGATAACTTTCTTTGGCCATGTTATTTTGAGAAGACATGATTGCTTAGTTAGTATGCTTGAAGTACTATTATTTTTATGTCAATATTAAACTTTTATCTTGAATCTTTCGGATCTGAACATTCATGCCACAATAAAGAAAATTACATCGAGAAATATGTTAGGAAGCATTCCACATCAAAAATTCTGTTTTTATCATTTACCTACTCGAGGACGAGCAGGAATTAAGCTTGGGGATGCTTGATACGTCTCCAACGTATCTATAATTTTTGATTGTTCCATGCTATTATATATTCTGTTTTGGATATCTAATGGGCTTATTTATACACTTTTATATTATCTTTGGGACTAACCTATTAACCGGAGGCCCAGTCCAAATTGCTGTTTTTGCCTATTTCAGTGTTTCGCAGAAAAAGAATATCAAACGGAGTCCAAACGGAATGAAACCTTCGGGAGCGTGATTTTTGGAACAAACATGATCCAGAGGACTTGGAGTGGGCATCAAGCAACCAACGAGGAGGCCACGAGGCAGGGGGCGCGCCTACCCCCCTGGGCGCGCCCTCCCCCTCGTGGCTCCACCGACCTACTTCTTCCTCCTATATATATATCTATGTACCCTGAAAACATCCAGGAGCACCACAAAACCCTATTTCCAACGCCGCAAACTTCTGTACCCAAGAGATCCCATCTTAGGGCCTTTTCCGGAGCTCCACCGGAGGGGCATTGATCACGGAGGGCCTCTACATCAACTCCATGGCCCCTCCGATGATGTGTGAGTAGTTTACTTCAGACCTTCGGGTCCATAGTTATTAGCTAGATGGCTTCTTATCTCTCTTTGGATCTCAATACAAAGTTCTCCTCGATTCTCTTGGAGATCTATTTGATGTAATCTTCTTTTGCAGTGTGTTTGTCGAGATCCGCAGATTTGGATTCCTTTCCTATATATCCACTCATGTGGTACTTCATCATATGATTCATATAAGATCCATCTGTCTAGAGATGCAAGTCTCTTCGAATTATCAGTTTGGTTTAGCCTACTAGATTGTACTTTCTTGCAATGGAGTAGTGCTTAGCTTTGGGTTCAATCTTGCGGTGCTCGATCCCAGTGACAGTAGGGGAAACAACACATATTGTATTGTTGCCATCGAGTAGGGGAAACAACTCTGGCGCGGATCTTACTCTAGTTGACCTACGAGGTTCGGTAGTAATTTGATCTGAAGTTTCATGATCATCATCATTAGCTTCCTCACTAATTGGTGTAGGTGTCACAGGAACCGGTTTCTGTGATGAATTACTTTCCAATACGGGAGCAGGTACAGTTACCTCATCAAGTTCTACTTTCCACCCACTCACTTCTTTCGAGAGAAACTCCTTATCTAGAAAGGATCCATTTTTAGCAACAAAAGTCTTGCCTTCGGATCTGTGATAGAAGGTGTACCCAACTGTTTCTTTTGGATATCCTATGAAGACACATTTCTCCGATTTAGGTTCGAGCTTATCGGATTGAAGCTTTTTCACATAAGTGTCGCAGCCCCAAACTTTAAGAAATGACAACTTTGGTTTCTTGCCAAACCACAGTTCATAAGGAGTCGTCTCAATGGATTTAGATGGTGCCCTATTTAACATGAATGCAGCCGTCTCTAAAGCATAACCCCAAAATGATAGTGGTAAATTAGTAAGAGACATCATAGATCGCACCATATCTAGTAAAGTACGATTACGACATTCAGACACACCATTACGCTGTGGTGTTTCGGGTGGCGTGAGTTGCAAAACTATTCCGCATTGTTTCAAATGAAGACTAAACTCGTAACTCAAATATTATCATCCACGATCAGATCGTAGAAATTTTATTTTCTTGTTACGATGATTTTCCACTTCACTCTGAAATTCTTTGAACTTTTCAAATGTTTCGGACTTATGTTTCATCAAGTAGATATACCCATATCTGCACAAATCATCTGTGAAGGTGAGAAAATAACGATATCCGCCATGAGCCTCAACATTCATCGGACCACATACATCAGTATGTATGATTTCCAACGAATTTGTTGCTCGCTCCATTCTTCCGCAGAATGGTGTTTTAGTCATCTTGCCCATGAGGCATGGTTCGCAAATACCAAGTGATTCATAATCAAGTGATTCCAAAAGTCCATCAGAATGGAGTTTCTTCATGCGCTTTACACCAATATGACCCAAACGGCAATGCCACAAATAAGTTGCACTATCATTCTCAACTCTGCATATTTTAGCTTCAATACTATGAATATGTGTATCTTCACTATGGAGATTCAAAAAGAATAGACCACTCTTTAAGGGTGCATGACCATAAAAGATATTACTCATATAAATAGAACAACCATTATTCTCTGATTTAAATGAATAACCGTCTCACATTAAACAAGATCCATATATAATGTTCATGCTCAACGGTGGCACCAAATAACAATTATTTAGGTCTAAAACTAATCCCGAAGGTAGATGTACAGGTAGCGTGCCGACCGCGATCACATCGACTTTGGAACCATTTCCCACACGCATCGTCACCTCGTCCTTTGCTAATCTTCGCTTAATCCGTAGTCCCTGTTTCGAGTTGTAAATATTAGCAACAGAACCAGTATCAAATACCCAGGGACTACTATGAGAATTAGTAAGGTACACATCAATAACATGTATATCACATATACCTTTGTTCACCTTGCCATCCTTCTTATCCGCCAAATACTTGGGGCAGTTCCGCTTCCAGTGACAAGTCTGTTTGCAGTAGAAGCACTCAATCTCAGGCTTAGGTCCAGACTTGGGTTTCTTCTCCTAAACAAAAACTTGTTTTCCGTTCTTCTTGAAGTTCCCCTTCTTCTTCCCTTTGCCCTTTTTCTTGAAACTGGTGGTCTTGTTGACCATCAACACTTGATGCTACTTCTTGATTTCTACCTCCGCAGCCGTTAGCATTGCGAAGAGCTCGGGAATCGTCTTATCATCACCTGCATGTTATAGTTCATCACGAAGCTCTTGTAGCTTGGTGGCAGTGATTGAAGAATTCTGTCAATAACACTATCATCCGGAAGATTAACTCCCAGTTGAATCAAGTGATTGTTATACCCAGACATTCTGAGTATACGCTCACTAACAGAACTATTCTCCTCCATCTTGCAGTTGCAGAACTTATTGGAGACTTCATATCTCTCAACCCAGGCATTTGCTTGAAATATTAACTTCAACTCCTGAAACATCTCATATGCTCCATGAAGTTTAAAACGTCATTGAAGTCCCGGTTCTAAGCCGTAAAGCATGGCACACTAAACTATCGAGTAGTCATCAGCTTTGCTCTGCTAGACGTTCATAACGTCCGGAGTTGCTCCTGCAGTGGGTTTTGCGCCTAGCGGTGCTTCCAGGACGTAATTCTTCTATGCAGTAATGAGGATAATCCTCAAGTTACGGACCCAGTCCATGTAGTTGCTACCATCATCTTTTAACTTAGCTTTCTCTAGAAACGCATTAAAATTCAAAGGAACGGTAGCACGGGCCATTGATCTACAACAACATGGACATGCAAAATACTATCAGGTACTAAGTTCATGATAAATTAAAGTTCAGTTAATCAAATTATTAAAGAACTCCCACTTAGATAGACATCCCTCTAATCATCTAAGTGATCACATGATCCATATCAACTAAACCATGTCCGATCATCACGTGAGATGGAGTAGTTTTCAATGGTGAACATCACTATGTTGATCATATCTTCTATATGATTCACGCTCGACCTTTCGGCCTTTAGTGTTTCAAGGCCATATCTGCATATGCTAGGCTCGTCAAGTTTAACCTGGGTATTATGCATGTGCAAAACTGACTTGCACCCGTTGTATGTGAACGTAGAGCTTATCACACCCGATCATCACATGGTGTCTCGGCACGACGAACTTTCGCAACGGTGCATACTCAAGGAGCACACTTGTACCTTGAAATGTAGTGAGAGATCATCTTATAATGCTACCATCGATCTAAGCAAAATAAGATGCATAAAAGATAAGCATCACATGCAATCAATATAAGTGATATGATATGGCCATCATCATCTTGTGCTTGTGATCTCCATCTCCGAAGCACCATCATGATCACCATCGTCACCGGCGCAACACCTTGATCGCCATCGTAGTATCGTTGTCGTCTCGCCAAATATTGCTTCTACGACTATCGCTACCGCTTAGTGATAAAGTGAAGCCATCACAGGGCGATTGCATTGCATACAATAAAGCGACAACCATATGGCTCCTGCCAGTTGCCGATAACTCGGTTACAAAACATGATCATCTCATACAATAAAAATATAGCATCATGTCTTGACCATATCACATCACAACATGCCCTGCAAAAACAAGTTAGACGCCCTCTACTTTGTTTTTGCAAGTTTTACGTGGCTCCTACGGGCTGAGCAAGAACCGTTCTTACCTACGCATCAAAACCATAGCGATAGTTTGTCAAGTTGGTGTTGTTTTAACCTGCTCAAGGACCGCGCATAGCCACACTCGATTCAACTAAAGTTGGAGAAACTGACACCTGCCAGCCACCTATGTGCAAAGCACGTCGATAGAACCAGTCTCGCGTAAGCGTACACGTAATGTTGGTCCGGGCTGCTTCATCCAACAATACCGCCGAACCAAAGTGTGACATGCTGGTAAGCAGTATGACTTGTATCGTCCACAACTCACCCGTGTTCTACTCATGCATATAACATCTACGCATAAACCTGGCTCGGATGCCACTATTGGGGAACGTAGTAATTTCAAAATTTTCCTACGCACACACAGGATCATGGTGATGCATAGCAATGAGAGGGTAGAGTGTGTCCATGTACCCTCATAGACCGAAAGCGGAAGCATTAGCACAACGCGGTTGATGTAGTCGTACGTCTTCATGATCCGACCAATCCAAGTACCGAATGCATGGCACCTCCGAGTTCAGCACACGTTCAGCTCGATGACGTCCCACGAACTCCGATCCAGCAGAGCTTCATGGGAGAGTTCCCTCAGCATGATGGCTTGATGACGGTGATGATGACGCTACCGACGCAGGGCTTCACCTAAGCACCGCTACGATATGATCGAGGCGAATTATGGTGGAGGTGGGCACCGCACACGGCTGGGAGAGATCAGCAGATCAACTTGTGTGTCTAGAGGTGCCCCCCTGCTGATACGTCTCCAACGTATCTATAATTTTTGATTTCTCCATGCTATATTATCTTCTATTTTGGACATTATTGGGCTTTATTATTCACTTTTATATTATTTTTGGGACTAACCTATTAACCGGTGGCCCAACCCAGAATTGCTGTTTTTTGCCTATTTAAGAGTTTCGCAGAAAAAGAATATCAAACGGAGTCCAAACGGAATGAAACCTTCGGGAACGTGATTTTCGGAACGAACATGATCCAGGAGACTTGGACCCTACGTCAAGCAACCAACAGGGAAGCCACGAGGTAGGGGGCGCGCCTACCCCCCCCCCCCCCCCCCCGCCCCCCCCCCCCCCCCCCCAGGCGCGCCCTCCACCCTCGTGGGCCCCCTGTTGCTCCACCGACATACTCCTTCTTCCTATATATACCTACGTACCCCCAAACGATCAGAACAGGAGCCAAAACCCTAATTCCACTACCGTAACTTTCTGTTTCCACAAGATCCCATCTTGGGGCATGTTCCGGAGCTCCACCGGAGGGGGCTTCTACATCAGCACCATAGCCTCTCCGATGATGTGTGAGTAGTTTACCTCAGACCATCGGGTCCATAGTTATTAGCTAGATGGCTTCTTCTCTATTTTTTGGATCTCAATACAAAGTTCTCCCCCTCTCTTGTGGAGATCTATTTGATGTAATCTTCTTTTGCGGTGTGTTTGTTGAGACCAATGAATTGTGGGTTTATGATCAAGTTTATCTATGAACAATATTTGAATCTTCTATGAATTCTTTTATGTATGATTGGTTATCTTTGCAAGTCTCTTCGAATTATCAGTTTGGTTTGGCCTACTAGATTGATCTTTCTTGCAATGGGAGAAGTGCTTAGCTTTGGGTTCAATCTTGCGGTGTCCTTTCCAAGTGACAGTAGGGGCAGCAAGGCACGTATTGTATTGTTGCCATCGAGGATAACAAGATGGGGTTTATTTCATATTGCATGAGTTGATCCCTCTACATCATGTCATCTTGCTTAAAGCGTTACTCTATTCTCTTGAACTTAATACTCTAGATGCATGCTGGATAGCGATCGATGTGTGGAGTAATAGTAGTAGATGCAGGCAGGAGTGCGTCTACTTGTCTTGGACGTGATGCCTATATACATGATGATACCTAGATATTCTCATAACTATGCTCAATTCTGTCAATTGCTCAACAGTAATTTGTTCACCCACCGTAAAATACTTATGCTCTTGAGAGAAGCCACTAGTGAAACGTATGGCCCCTGGGTCTATCTTCCAACACTTAGTTGTTTTCATTGCCTTTTATTTTACTTTGCATCTTTATCATAAAAATACCAAAAATATTATCTTATCATATCTATCAGATCTCACTCTCGTAAGTGACCGTGTAGGGATTGACAACCCCTTATCGCGTTGGTTGCAAGGATTTATTTGTTTTGTGTAGGTGCGAGGGACTCGCGCGTAGCCTCCTACTGGATTGATACCTTGGTTCTCAAAAACTGAGGGAAATACTTACGCTACTTTGCTGCATCACCCTTTCCTCTTCAAGGGAAAACCAACACAGTGCTCAAGAGGTAGCACCTGCCCCCGTATATAACGGAGCAAGGGGGAGGCCGGCCGGCCCCTGTAGGCGCGCCAGGAGGAGGAGTGATCCTCCTTGTAGGAGTAGGACTCCCCTCTTTCCTACTCCTACTAGGAGGGCAAAATGAAGGGGGAGAGGGAGAAGGAAAGGGGGGCGCCGCCCCCTTCTCCTAGTCCAATTTGGGCCAGAGGGGGAGGGGCGCGCGGTCTGCCCTAGGCCAGCCCTCTCTCTCTCTCCACTAAGGCCCATAAGGCCCACTATTTCTCCCCGGGGGGGGGGGGGTCCGGTAACCCTCCGGCACTCCAGTTTTCTCCGAAACCACTCGGAACACTTCCAGTGTCCGAATATAGTCGTCCAATATATCGATCTTTACATCTCGACCATTTCGAGACTCCTCGTCATGTCTGTGATCATATCCGAGACTCCTAACTACCTTCGGTACATCAAAACACAAAAACTCATAATATCGATCATCATCGAACTTTAAGCGTGCGGACCCTACGGGTTCGAGAACTATGTAGACATGACCGAGACACGTCTCCGGTCAATAACCAATAGCGGAGCCTAGATGCTCATATTGGCTCCCACATATTCTACGAAGATCTTTATCGGTCAAACCGCATAACAACATACGTTGTTCCCTTTGTCATCGATATGTTACTTGCCCGAGATTCGATCGTCGGTATCTCAATACCTAGTTCAATCTCGTTACCGGCAAGTCTCTTTACTCGTTTCGTAATACATCATCTCGCAACTAACTCATTAGTTACAATGCTTGCAAGGCTTATAGTGGTGTGCATTACCAAGTGGGCCTAGAGATACCTCTCCGACAATCGGAGTGACAAATCCTAATCTTGATCTATGCCAACTCAACAAACACCATCAGAGACACCTGTAGATCATCTTTATAGTCACCTAGTTACATTGTGACATTTGATAGCACACTAAGTGTTCCTCCGGTATTCGGGAGTTGCATAATCTCATAGTCATAGGAACATGTAAGTTCTCCTAATGATGTGATCCCGTTAATCAAATGAAAACTCATGTCTATGGTTAGGAAACTTAACCATCTTTGATTAATGAGCTAGTCAAGTAGAGGCATACTAGTGACACTTTGTTTGTCTATGTATTCACACATGTACTAAGTTTCCGGTTAATACAATTCTAACATGAATTATAAACATTTATCATGATATTAGGAAATAAACAATAACTTTATTATTGCCTCTAGGGCATATTTCCTTGACTCTGTTCTTATGAACTTAATACTCTAGATGCAAGCTAGATAGCGGTCGATGTGTAGAGTAATAGTAGTAGATGCAGGCAGGAGTCGGTCTACTTGTCATGGATGTGATGCCTATATACATGATCATACCTAGATATTCTCATAACTATGCTCAATTCTATCAATTTCTCGACAATAATTTGTTCACCCACCGTAATAGTTATGCTATCTTGAGAGAAGCCACTAGTGAAACCTATGGCCCCCGGGTCTATTTTCCATCATACAAGTTTCCAATCTATTTTATTTTGCAATCTTTACTTTCAATTTATATCATAAAAATACCAAAAATATTTATCTTATTATTATTATCTCTGTATGATCTCACTCTCGCAAGGGGCCGTGAATGGATTGACAACCCCTTTATCGCGTTGGTTGCGAGGTTCTTATTTGTTTGTGTAGGTACGAGGTGACTCGCGCGTGGTCTCCTACTAGATTGATACCTTGGTTCTCAAAAACCAAGGGAAAACTTACGCTGCTTTGCTGCATCACGCTTTCCTCTTCAAGGGAAAACCAACGCATGCTCAAGAGGTAGCACCGTGGTACAAATTTTCTCCCATATGGGGCAGGTTTGGGTATATGCTTCTCACAAATCGGAACTTCTCACAACAAGCATGATGGTTTTCGATAGGGAATGTCCCACCTTTGGGGACGAAACGATAACCATTGCCTCTTATTTCTTTCAATTTTTTTCTCGTGTCAACATAGAACAACAGGAGTGTTGTGTGATTTTTTGTGATTTTCGGGGTTCGTTTGGACATTTTTATGCATTAACTGAGTTTTCAATGCATTTTATGTGCATAATTGAAATTTGAACTACATGCACATGCTCTAGTGCATATAAATTGGTTGAAAAATCAACTATGTGTCCTTGGGTGCATGCTTAGGTCCCATGCAAGAAATGGGCATGAATTTCAAACACCGGGGCACCATTGATTGCCGGCAAAACATTGAGATGCATGGTTTTTTAACCCTAGTAAATCCAAAACTCATCTGAAATTCATAAGACTTGGCATGCCATCATGGAGCGGCATCAACATGTCGTGGTACAAATTTTGTCCCATATGGGGCATGTTTGGGTATATGCTTCTCACAAACCAGAGCTTCTCACAACAAGCATGATGGTTTTCGGTAGGGAACGCCCCACCTTTGGGGATGAAACGATATCCATTGCCTCTTATTGCTTTCAAATTTTTTTCTCGTGTCAACATAGAATAACAGGAGTGTTGTGTGAATTTTTGTGATTTTTCGGGGTTTGTTTGGACATTTTTATGCATTAACTGAGTTTTCAATGCATTTTATGTGCATAATTCAAATTTGAACTACATGCACATGCTCCAATGCATATAAATTGGTTGAAAAATCAAATCTGTGTCCTTGGGTGCATGCTGAGGTCCCATGCAAGAAATGGGCATGAATTTCAAACACCAGGGCACCATTGATTGCCGGCAAAACATTGAGATGCCTGGTTTTTGAATTCTAGTAAATCCAAAACTCGTCTGAAATTCATGAAACTTGGCATGCTATCATGAAGCGGCATCAACATGCCGTGGTACAAATTTTGTCCCATATGCGGCAGGTTTTGGTATATGCTTCTCACAAACCGGAGCTTCTCACAACAAGCATGATGGTTTTCGGTAGGGAACGTCCCACCTTTGGAGACGAAACAATATCCATTGCCTCTTATTGCTTTCAATTTTTTTTTCTCGTGTCAACAAGAACAACAGGAGTGTTGTGTGAATTTTTGTGATTTTTCGGGGTTCGTTTGGATATTTTTATGCATCAACTGAGGTTTCAATGCATTTTATGTGCATAATTCAAATTTGAACTACATGCACATGCTCCAGTGCATATAAATTGGTTGAAAAATCAAATATGTGTCCTTGGGTGCATGCTTAGGTCCCATGCAAGAAATGGGCATGAATTTCAAACACCGGGGCACTGTTGATTGCCGGCAAAACATTGAGATGACTGGTTTTTAAATTCTTGTAAATCCAAAGTTCTGTTAACCATTCATGTGACGCCACCTGTCTTGGTTTTAATGGCTGTAGGAGGTGCCGTGCGGACAGCTGCTGGACCTTGACTGGACGGGAGGCGTGCGAGCAACGTCCGGTGCGCAGGCTGACCGAGGGGCGTGCAAGCTGTCCTCGAGTGCGCAGGCTCACCGGGAAGCGTGCGAGCTGTACGCTGCGCAGGCTCAGTGAGAAGCGAGCCCTTTGATTTCCATGGCCGCCCGCCTTGCTCGCATCATCTCCATTAATGGCGCCCAAGCCGCAGTTTAATTCGCTTTTTAAATATAAAACACTCATCGCAAACATTTTAGTTAGAACAGCCGTATGCAAACCGACAGCTTCCCCAGGAGGCCAAGAGAAAATGTGCCGAGCAGGATTTTTGAAGCTCTTGATCGCAAACGATTTAGATAGAACACCTGTATGCAAAGTGAGAGCAGCGCGGGATTTGTGCATCCCTTCAATGCAAACGGTTGTTATGTATGACCCGTGTGCAACCACGTACAAACAATTTGGTAAGATTTGCATCTATCATATTGGGTATCTTGCCATTTGTCAAACTGGAAAGATTTACATTTGTTGATCTAGTAACGTTGCCATTTGTCAATCCTTGAAACACTGCGATTTGTCAAAATATGCAGCTAGAAATCATTAGCACTATGTAATTTTTGCAACTAAAATTCAGTAATTAACCTAGAAATCATTCCCCAATTGTTGCCAACCACGTACTGAAATAGCTAGTTCAACTATATATACTAGCTAATTTTAAGTACGTTGTACAGTTCGACCACACATCTATAGTCAGATGAACTGAACAAAATAGCCCCTAAATACTACTACATACTAGCACGGTGGGGCTTTGTGCTACTTCCAGCAGCCTCTCCTCTGCCGAGCGCGCTCAGTAAGAGGCAGAGGAGGAGGAGGAGCCTACCGACGAGCCGAATAAATGCAATACGGTGGCTGCCGCTGCTGCACATTCAGCAACGCTCGCCAGCTCGAACGCCCACTGCCGCTCTAGACGATCCCTCTCGAAGCGGCCAGACTGCTCATAGATCTCCTGATTCCTCGCTTCTGCATCGACGTGTGCTGCGGCCACGGCTGTGGTAAGGATCTTTGCGTGCTCGACGAGGCGCTCCTCCTCTTCCCGCAGGAACTCGATGTAGTGTGCAAGGTCGCTGACGCACGTGCGGGCCTCCACCTCCGCCCCCTCCTTCGGGCGGCGGTGGCGGAGCGAGTGATGATCCTGGCGGTCGACGGTGGGCTGGCGGCCACGGCGGCCGACGATGGGGTGGCGGCCACAACCACCACCTCCGGCCTTCGGGTGGCGGTGGTGGAGCGGGTGATGGCCACAGTGGCCGGCAGTGGGGTGGCGGCCATGACGGCTACTGTCGGTGTCAAAACCGGCAGATCTCGGGTAGGGGGTCCCGAACTGTGTGTCTAAGGCCGATGGTAACAGGAGGCAGGGGACACGATGTTTTACCCATGTTCGGGCCCTCTTGATGGGGGTAAAACCCTACGTCCTGCTTGATTTATTCTTGATGATATGAGTATTACAAGAGTTGATCTACCACGAGATTGGATAGGCTAAACCCTAGAAGCTAGCCTATGGTATGATTGTATGTCATCCTACGGACTAAAACCCTCCGGTTTATATAGACACCGGAAAGGGCTAGGGTTACACAAGGTCGGTTACAAAGGAGGAGATATACATATCCATATTTCCTAGCTTGCCTTCCACGCCAAGTAGAGTCCCATCCGGACACGAGACGAAGTCTTCAATCTTGTCTCTTCATAGTCTAACAGTCCGGCTATCCGGAGACCCCCTAATCCAGGACTCCCATAGTAGCCCCTGAACTAGGCTTCAATGACGATGAGTCCGGCACGCAGTATTGTCTTCGGCATTGCAAGGCGGGTTCCTCCTCCGAACACACCATGGAAAAATTTGAATACAAGGATACTGTCCGACCCTGCAAAATAAGTTCCACATACCACCATAGAGAGAATAATATTTCCACAAATCTAATTTGCTGACTTGTTTTGGCAACACGACATTATGCCATGGCCTGGTGATTATTCGAACCATTTCCTTTAACTAGCCCCGCACATAACGCGAGGCAGTTTTTTGACACGTCTTGTCAAAGTAGAGATCGTGTCCCCCTTATTACGGGATTCTCATCAATACGGGCGTGGGTAACCCAACCGCGCCTAGGACTCCTAGATTTTAGGCAAGTCCCAAACGGCCACGAGGAGGACGCTTGATATTCACCCTCTTTATAAAGGGTCAAGGTTTTTAATTTTTTCCTCCTGTGCTCAATCGAATCCTTCCCCCACCTCGAGTTTTAACACCCAAAGCCCAGGTCAGGTGCTTCGGACCTTCAATCATGTCCGGATCCAGCCTCCAGGGCCGGTGGATGCCCTCCTCCGTCACGGAAGAGGATATCAAGAAGTTGAGGGAGGCAAGATACTTGACTGCTGAAGTCTCGCATCGGCTGCCCGCCCGAGGGCAGGTCATCCCTACTCCCGAACCCAACAAAGATGTCGTGTTCATCTCCCACTTCCTCCGAGGACTAGGCCTCACTCTGGATCCCTTCGTAAGGGGTTTGATATTCTATTACGGGCTTGATTTCCATGATCTAGCCCTGGATTCCTTTCTCCACATCTCGGCATTTATTGTCGTATGTGAGGCCTTCCTCCGCATTACCCCTCATTTCGGCCTGTGGCTCAAGACCTTTGATGTGAAGCCGAAGACGGTCGAGGGGCAGTATGCAGCGTGCAGAGGTGCATTAATAAGCAAGATTGCTGGAGCTCCGTGGCCAAAAGGTTCGTTTCTAGAGGTGTCCGGATTATGGCAAAGGGAGTGGTTCTACATCACCGCTCCCAGAAGTGCCAAGTGGGTAGCTCCCCCTGCCTTTCGCTCGGGCCCTCCACCACAACTGATGTCATGGATCAGCAGGGGGCTGAGCTGGGGTCCAGCCAAGGACGTGCCCATACTGCAGAGCCGCATCCGAGATCTCTTCGCGGGAGATTTTAGTTTGGTTATGGTAGTGCAAGTCATGCTGGTTCATCAAGTCCAGCCTTGCAAACGCCGGCCCCTTCATTTATGGGAATTCAACCCAGAAGGACCGCGCGCTATTCAGAATTTCATCGGCCTGACGCACGAGATGTACAAGTCGTTCTTCAGACCCTAGATAGAGTGTCCGGACACCTCCGAGGACGTGGGCCTGAGCAGTAACCGCACCACGGCCCAAGTAAGTAACCCTCTAGCCGAACACACTGTCTTTCTTTTATCAGGACATCATTCTAAAGGATTGCTCTTTGACCAGGAATGGATAGCAAAGGTGAAGATGATCTGGTGTTTGGCTCCCCTTCCCGAAGGCTTGGACAATCCGGTGCTGGAAATGATGCTCGAGCCGGCACCTTGCCTGGTGCCCGCAAAGGAAGATGAAGGGGGAATAAAGAGGGCCAAAGCGGGCCTCCACCGCTATCTGTTCCAACCGAGGGAACGAGCACCTCCGTGAGGGAGGATAGCCAAGAGAAGGAGTCTGACATTCCTTCGCCCCGGGGGAGGAAGAGGACTACCTCTGATGATCCGGAAACCAAGGTTTCCAAATGGGAGAAGAAAACTCCACCAGAGGATCCCGTCTCGGAGGGTGCTTTTGCCGCACAAAGTTCGTGCGGGGATCAGCCCTCTAACGGGTCATAAGTGATCAAAATTTACTTAATAGTAGAGATATTCTACCTTACTTCCGAGGAAAATAACCGAAGCGTTTATCTTGCAGTTCGGATCTTAGCCCTTCTCAACAGAGCTCGTCTTCAGGGGACCTTCTTCCGGAGATGATGGAGAGCGGAACGCCTCCCCCGGACTCCCCCGCTCAAGAAGCAGGCGATCTTGAAGTATCGTCACGGAGGGCCTCTCTTGATCCGGTGAGGCCAGAAGATAATCCCATTGTCACCCAAAGTCCCCAGCATCCGGCTCTTGAATATGGCAGACAAAAGAGTCCGGCGCCATCTGGTATGCGGTCGGATGCACTGAGGGATCGGCTGAAGCGAGCGACCATCTCGGAAGAACACCGTACGTTAATGGGTACAGTGATGGAAAGGATCTCGTCCGCCGAAAGCGGGTTGCGTGACGCCTTTATGAGTCTACTAACGGGCTTTGAGGTACGTAAAATGATATACCTTTGTGATGGTACCGCACATTTTTAGGTGTGCCCAGTGTAGATAGTAGCCCCTGAGACTCTGGTTGTCACCGAGAACGGTGGCAAATAGAGGATCGTAGTCCTAGGTAATAACCATACCGCCTTTATGTGCAGGTGGTGGAAGCTCTGGTGGCTAGCCAGACTCATGAGTTTCCCGAACTAAAGGGGCAACTGGATGCAGCGGATGCCGACATCGAGCTTGTTAACAAGCGGCTTGACGAGGCACAAGGTAAGTGATATTTTCTGGTGAATGTCACATAGTAAGAGCAGCATGATGCCAGTATCTTTAATATGTTGTGACTGCAGATGGAGCTGCCACCGTGGAGACCCTTCGGGCGGAACTTGCCCGAGCCAAAGAACAATCAAGGAGTAGTAACGCGGCTGCTTTGAAGGCAGCCGAAGAATTAAGAGCTGAGAAGGCTGTGCATTGCAAAAGCAAAGAGAAAATGGCCAAGATGGCTATGCAGTTAAAAGATACTGCCGACCATTGTCAGGTCCTTGAAGAAGAAAACCGAACGAAGGCGACGGACCTTGAAAAGGCCACGATGGCGACCAAAGACACCCGCTCTGCCAAGAGAGCGAAGAAGGAGGAGCTGCGTGAAGCCAGTGATATTGTGGCTGGGAAGCCCTTTTTGCTGCAGAGGAAGTTCGGAGATCCGCGGTACACCCCTCTGGATCGGCTGTGGAGTTCAGCAGACGCATATCTGGATTTGCCGGCGAGTGCTGTTGATGCGGCCGAATACTTCCGAGATCAAACAGATCGTGAAGTGGACAAGCTATTCTGGTCGCAGTTTAACGTTCCAGAGCATCCGCTTCCACTAACTGATCAGCTTGCCGAATGGGCCGAACTCAATAGATTGTCCGGACTTGCCATGAGGTCCGTTGTAGATCATCTGTGGCCGGAAAAACTGAAGACGTACAACTATTTCAGCTTAATGCAGTAGTTCCTTGGTGCGGTGCCGCGCATCAATGCGATGAAGAGGTCGGCGTGCATAGAAGGCTAGCAAATAGCTTTTGCCCGTGTCAAAGCATACTGGGCGGAAATGGATGCTACCACTGTTGCGGCGCAAGGTTTGGCCATAGGCCGAGTGGCTGCCGAGCACTATTTTGAAGAAGTTCTTGAGGGTGCTTGTTTGATAGAGGCCCAGTGCTTGAAGAATATTATGTTTGAGTGACATGTATTCCCATTGTAAAAATAATGTTTTATTAATTTTATCAAGGCTGTATTTATACTTTTGCCCGAAAGTATTGTGATGCCTCCTATGCGGCCGTTTTATGTATACATGTGTATAACCTGAAACATTGCAGTCGTCGGCTTCAGCCCCCACGCATATAATGCGGGGGTGTTCGCAGAAGACGCATATTCACACTTAATCCAACATCTTGGTCCTACTAAGGAGGTGAGAGCGCATCGAACTAGGCAACCGGACTATAATGCTTTAGCACTTTCACTTAGCCATAGGAGTTTGACAGTGGGGCTACTATATAGCCCCTGGTGGCGCCGCACTCACCCGAGTTCGGTGTGCGTACATGCCCGGCCGGGAAACGGCCCTTCGTTAAGGCGGAGGAATTCTAGGATTCGGATAGGTCATCGAGTGGTTGACCAATCTCGCTCTATATCATGACAGTCAGTTTTCGGCTTTCTCTACTAAGGTGCTCGTCCGAATGAACCAGGGCACAATCGCAGTAGTTCTCCTGGTGCCGCCTTAGCCGATAGAGCGGAATGTAAGGCAGCAAAACATAGGAGCCGGGCAAACCCAACATTTGACCCAAGACATGATTCGGAGCTGATGCATATAAGGCCAAACTCGCGACGCCGAACACTCCCTAAGGTATTCGGTCTTTATGGTGTAAACCGGGCCTAAATAGTGCCCTTTGTAAGAAGCCCCTAATGTCCAGGTACGTGCATTGTTCTGACGTGGCCACATGCCAAGATGTCAGCCTCCTTCTCAATTGTACTGAGAATCTGAGGGATGTGTATCAACAAGAGACAGTAAAAAAGGTTGACATGGGGTCTT
This sequence comes from Triticum urartu, assembly GCF_003073215.2. Lineage (NCBI taxonomy): Eukaryota > Viridiplantae > Streptophyta > Magnoliopsida > Poales > Poaceae > Triticum > Triticum urartu. The sequence continues at coordinate 323,205,296 of NC_053022.1, forward strand.
AATCTAAAAAGTATCCTCGAAACGGGTCCCTGCTGCACGTCTGCGCCTGTGTCTCCATTGTGCCGTATCCTGGACGGGTGTAGCACGATTGTCATCTGTAAAAGAGAGGAACTTAGTTGAAAAGTTGTCGTGCAAAAAGGTGGGTTTAAAGAAACCATCTACAGTTCAAGATGAGTAAGAATTGCCACTTGTCTGCGTGCATTGAGCCCCTTGTATTTGTACTAGGGGTGTGGCCATCAAACCTGTATGGATTTCATATAGCTGCGCCGGACTCGTCTAACCGTGTCCGTGGTCTTAACGACCTATCGAATGCTTTAGTTGGTGAGGCCGTTTTAGTGTGCGGCTGCCAAGGCAACCGCACTCTCTTCGCCGTGCAGGGATCGCTCAATATTTTCGTTTACTGTAATGATGCCACGTGGGCCGGGCATCTTAAGTGTGAGGGAAGCGTAATGCGGTATTGCATTAAAGCGAGCGAAAGCTTCGCGTCCAAGTAGTGCTTGATAGCCACCTTGGAATGGAGCAATGTGGAAGGTTAAATTTTCGCTATGGAAGTTATCGGGGAAGCCGAATATAACCTCTAGTAGTAGGGAGCCCGTGCAATGAGCCTCTAGGCCCGGCGTTACTCCTCTAAAGGTAGTATTGTTGTGGCGAATTTTCGTTGGGTCTATCCCCATTTTGCGGATTGTGTCCTGATATATCAGGTTTAAGCTGCTGCCGCCGTCCATCAGGACTCGTGTGAAGTGGTATCCGTCAATTATTGGATCTAATACCAAGGAAGCCCATCCTGCGTTCCGGATACTTGCTGAGTAATCCTGATGGTCGAAGGTGATCGGTTGAGACGGCCAGTGGCAGAACTCCGTGGTGATAGGCCCTTGGGCATGTTTGTCTGGGAGTGCCGCTTTGCTTCTCCCCTTTATCACGTGTAACACGTTTACTGTTTTGACTTCTGGTGGAAATTTCTTCTGTTCCCCAGTGTTTTGCTTGCGAGGCTCATCCTTGTCTTCGCTTGGTGTATCCTGCCCCTTATGTTCGGCGTTGAGCTTGCCGGACTGCTTGAAGACTCAACATTCTCTGTGGGTATGATTTGCAGGTTTATCGGGGGTGCTATGGATCTGACATATTTGGTCCAGAAATTTTGTTTAAGCTGGACAGTTCATCTCTGGCGCCTTTAGAGGGCGGCTTTTGCTGACCTAGCCGAGAGCTTCTAAACACGGCGTTTACCGTCGTGCTCTTCGGGCTGTCTTCCTTATTCCGGCGCTTATTATTTTTGCTACGTCGTGATTTCCCGTTTCCATCTCTAACTTCGGATGTACTTGGGTCACTGGTGCTGCATTGAGCTAGCCAGCTGTCCTCGCCCGCGCAAAAGCGGGTCATGAGGCTTGTTAATGCTGCCATTGTTCTCGACTTTTCTTGGCCGAGGTGCCTGGAAAGCCATTCGTCTCGGACGCTGTGCTTAAAGGCTGCCAAGGCCTCGGCGTCCGGACAATCGACTATTTGGTTCTTTTTAGTAAGAAACATGTTCCAAAGCTTTCGGGCTGACTCTTAGGGCTGTTGAGTTATATGACTTAGATCATCTGCATCCGGTGGTCGGACATATGTCCCTTGAAAATTTGCCCGAAAGGCGTCTTCGAGCTCTTCCCAGCTTCCAATGGAACTTTCGGGGAGGCTTTTAAGCCAGTGCAGAGCTGGCCCTTTGAGCTTGAGGGGTAAGTACTTGATGGCGTGGAGATCATCTCCTCGAGCCATATGGATATGGAGGATATAGTCCTGAATCCAGACCCCAGGGTCTGTTGTTCCGTCGTATGCCTCTATGTTTACGGGTTTGAATCCCTCTGGAAATTCATGGTCCAGCACCTCATCGGTGAAACATAGGGGGTGTGCGGCACTCCTGTATCTGGGTGTACCATGGTGTTCGGATGTTTGTTGTGTTGCATCGTATGCTGGAGCGTGCTTGCGTGGTCCATAAATGGATCTGGTTGCGCCGTCCTTTTGATGCAAGTCCTCACGTGGGTCACATATTGGCTTATGTGCGGCGTTGTTCGCTGCTTTATGTTGGCCGTGAGGTCGTCTATCCGGCCGGATGGCCATTTCAATTTTTGGTTGCGGGGGATCTTAGGCCTCCTCATTGAATTCCGGTAGCAACTTCCGCTTCGGGTAGCTCTTGGTGTGGCAATTACTGTCGTACTTCACTGCTGTGTTGAGTACTTCACTCCATTTGATTTTGAGTGTGTCTTGTGCAGCCTTGAGCCTTTGCTTCTGTTTTTTCAGACTCCTCGCCGTGGCAACAAGCCTTTGGTGGGCATTATGTTGCTCCTGGCGCCTGTCCGGTGTGATGTCGTCCGGACTGTTATCTTCGACGGGGTTGGGTTGTTCGGCTTGATTTTCCGTGTTACCGTGGTTGGCCAATGGTTCACCCTGCTCTAACGCTGGGTCTATGTGATCGTTATTTCTGCCGGGGCGGGATTTGGGGCGGCGTTTACGCCGCCGCTTTGACTGCTGCTCGAGGGAACCACTCGTCGCTGCGTCCTTCATTCCTCGTTGTTATTTTCTTTGGGTGTGTCCACCATGTATACGTCACGTGGTGAAGTGGGCGTCCGGTGCCCTGTGGGCAGTGGTTCCTCTTCGATTCCTGCATCGTTGTCCATACCGTCGATGTGTTCGGAGTCGAAGTCGAGCGTGTCAGTTAAGTCATCGACAGTGGCTACTAAGTGGGTGGTGGGTGGGCGGCGAATTTCTTCGTCATCCGCATCCCAATCCTGCTGGACGTAGTTCGACCAGGATCCTCCTGACAAGGAGAGAGACCTAAATGAGTTTAGTATGTTGCCGGAAGGCGAGTGCTGAAAAATATCCGCGGAGGTAAACTCCATGATCGGTGCCCAATCGGATTCGATAGGCACGGGCGCAGGCGGTTCAGAGTCCATGGCCGGAGAAGGATCCGTCAGTTTGGCAACACGGCTCTCATGAAGGGTAAGGACGATATTCGGCTCGATCGCCGCTGAGGGTACGGCCTCCGTGACGGGGTCCATCCACCCGTCCATGGATGGCGCAACTTGCTCCAAATTGAGGCTCGGAGCGGCTGCCGGTGCGATCTCCTGAATATGGTCCGATGATAGAGCTAAATCGTACTCATCGTGACCGCACGGCGCACAAGGCAGGGGCTCGAATCCGTCGAAGATCAAGTCTCCGCGGATGTCGGCCATGTAGTTTAAGCTTCCAAACCTGACCTGGTGGCCAGGGGCGTAACTTTCGATCTGCTCCAGATGGCCAAGCGAGTTGGCCCGCAGTGCGAAGCTGCCGAACACAAAGATCTGTCTGGGGAGAAAAGTCTCACCCTGGACCGCATCGCTACCGATGATCATAGGAGCCATCAAGCCTAACGGCGACGACACAGAGGAACTCTCAATGAAAGCACCAATGTCGGTGTCAAAACCGGCGGATCTCGGGTAGGGGGTCCCGAACTGTGCGTCTAAGGACGATGGTAACAGGAGGCAGGGGACACGATGTTTTACCCAGGTTCGGGCCCTCTTGACGGAGGTAAAACCCTACGTCCTGCCTGATTTATTCTTGATGATATGAGTATTACAAGAGTTGATCTACCATGAGATCGGAGAGGCTAAACCCTAGGAGCTAGCCTATGGTATGATTGTATGTCATCCTACGGACTAAAACCCTCTGGTTTATATAGACACCGGAAAGGGCTAGGGTTACACAAGGTCGGTTACAAAGGAGGAGATATACATGTCCGTATTACCTAGCTTGCCTTCCATGCCAAGTAGAGTCCCATCCGGACACGAGACGAAGTCTTCAATCTTGTATCTTCATAGTCTAACAGTCCGGCCAAAGGATATAGTCCGGCTGTTTGGAGACCCCCTAATCCAGGACTCCCATAGCTACCTCCCGCCTTCGGGCCGCGGCGGCGGAGTGGGAGATGGCCCTGGCTTTCGGCGGTGGTGTGGTGGTAATGGCGGCCGACAACAGCTGCCGACGGGCAGCGATGGCGGAGCGTGTGGTGGGTGTTCCACGCACATCCAATAGGGACGCCACGCACACTACACTACGCCGGGGACTGCGCCGCCGCCGCGGTGTAGCCTCCCAGCTGGAGCTGTCCTCTGATGACGGTGGACTGGCTGAGCAACGACGACGGACCGATGCCATTGGCGATTGTGGAAGAAGCAGATGAGATAAGCTACAGGGAGGGAGGGGAAAATGCGACGCAGGACTCACTGACCGTGAGGGTTTTTTATAGCAGGCCAGTATGCATTGCGATTTTGGGGGATTTCACAGAGTCGGGCAGGAAGCTTGCGCGGGAACCTACAAGGTTGCGTGGGAACGGGCTCACTGACGATTCATTGGCGCCACCGTTTGGACAAAATAACGCCCCTGCGCGCTGCGCAAGCTTGCGCTGTAAGCCGTCTGCGGCAGCGGGGTGACAAGACGTGCGAGAGGAGGATGAGAGGACACGTAGACTAATAAAATATGAATGCATGTTGCCAAAGATTATATTGTTGGAGTCATATTTGAACATAGTTTCCAGCTATACAATTTTTGTAACATGCATTAACACTTTTTTGGTTAAATTTAAGGTTATACACCAGCAAGCGTTTTCCCGCAACACACACGGCTTATTACATCACAAACAGCTCTGATGGATCAACTGTCTGCCACGTATCGCACACGCAACTCTAATCTAATTCATGCTTGATGTCTCCAACATCGCTTGCACAGTTCGTCTTATTTGCCATGTATCAATGTGCCGTCCTCTGCTCACGTCCCTCAGCAAACTCTGCTCGCTGTTAGGCGCCGCAGCACGCTATGCTCGCCAATAGGCGCCATGGCGCGCTCTGCTCGCGTCCGTTGGCGCGCTCGGCTTGTGGACAACTTTTCCTTGAGGCGACCGTGGAGCGCTCTGATCGCGTCCCTCCGCGCGCGCTCTGCCAGTGGTTGGGCGTGCGCACGATCACATCAGGGGCCCATATGCATGCGGTTGCGCCGCGCGCGTTGCCACGCGATGCAGTTACGTGCGGCACGATGGAGTTAAGCGCTGCAAATTAGAACTTCCATCAGGGCCTGCCGATATTCCTGGCCGTCCGGCTTCCCCTTTAATTCCCGCGGCCATTGCTACCTCTTGAGCACTGCGTTGGTTTTCCCTTGAAAAGGAAAGGGTGATGCATCAAAGTAGCATAAGTATTTCCCTCAGTTTTTGAGAACCGAGGTATCAATCCAGTAGGAGGCCACACGCAAGTCCCTCGTACCTACACAAACAAATAAGAACCTCGCAACCAACGCAATAAAGGGGTTGTCAAGCCCTTCACGGTCACTTACGAGAGTGAGATCTGATAGAGATAATAATAATAATAATAAGATAAATATTTTTGGTATTTTTATGATATAGACTGAAAGTAAAGATTTCAAAATAAAATAGATTGGAAACTTGTGTGATGGAAAATAGACCCGGGGGCCATAGGTTTCACTAGTGGCTTCTCTCAAGATAGCATAAGTATTACAGTCGGTGAACAAATTACTATCGAGCAATTGATAGAAAAGCGAATAATTATGAGAATATCTAGGCATGATCATGTATATAGTCATCACGTCCGTGACAAGTAGACATACTCCTGCCTGCATATACTACTATTACTCCACACATCGACCGCTATCCAGCATGCATCTAGAGTATTAAGTTCATAAGAACAGAGTAACGCGTTAGGTAAGATGACATGATGTAGAGGGATAGACTCTAGCAATATGATATAAACCCCATCTTTTTATCCTCGATGGCAACAATAAAATACATGTCGTTTCCCTTTCAGTCACTGGGATCGAGCACTGCAAGATTGAACCCAAAGCTAAGCACTTCTCCCATTGCAAGAAAGATGAATCTAGTAGGCCAAACCAGACTGATAATTCGAAGAGACTTGCAAAGATAACCAATCATGCATAAAAGATTTCAGATAAGAATCAAATATTGTTCATAGATAGACTTGATCATAAACCCACAATTCATCAGATCTCGACAAACACACCGCAAAAATAGTTACATCGAATAGATCTCCAAGAAGATCGAGGAGAACTTTGTATTGAGATTCAAAGAGAGAGAAGAAGCCATCTAGCTAATAAATATGGACCCGAAGGTCTGAAGTAAACTACTCACACATCACCGGAGAGGCCATGGAGTTGATGTAGAGGCCCTCCGTGATTGTTGCCCCCTCCAGCGAAGCTCCGGAAAAGGCCCCAAGATGGGATCTCTTGGGTACAGAAGGTTGTGGCGGTGGAAATAGGGTTTTGTGGTGCTCGTCATTGTTTTCAGGGTATATGAGTATATATAGGAGGAAGAAGTAGGTCGGTTGAGCCACGAGGGGCCCACGAGGGGGGAGGGCACGCCCAGGGGGTAGGCGCGCCCCCTGCCTCCTGGACTCCTTGTTCGTTTCTTGACGTCCACTCCAAGTCCTCTGGAGCACGTTTGTTCCAAAAATCACGTTCCCAAAGGTTTCATTCCGTTTGGATTCCGTTTGGATTCCGTTTGATATTCCTTTTCCGCGAAACACCGAAATAGGCAAAAAAACAGTAATTTGCACTGGGCCTTGGGTTAATAGGTTAGTTCCGAAAATAATATAAAAGTGTAAAACAAAGCCCATTAACATCCAAAACAGATAATATAATAGCATGGAACAATAAAAAACTATAGATACGTTGGAGACGTATCAAGCATCCCCAAGCTTAATTCCTGCTCGTCCTCGAGTAGGTAAATGATAAAAAACAGAACTTTTGATGTGGAATGCTACCAAACATAATTCTCAATGTAATTCTCTTTATTGTGGCATGAATATTCAGATCCGAAAGATTCAAGACAAAATTCTAATATTGACATAAAAATAATAATACTTCAAGCATACTAACTAAGCAATTATGTCTTCTCAAAATAGCATGGCAAAAGAATGTTCATACCTACAAAATCATATAGTTTGGTCATGCTCCATTTTCGTCACACAAGAATGCTCTCATCATGCACAACCCCGATGTCAAGCGAAGCAATTGTTTCACAATTTAGTAATCTCAAACTTTTTTCAACTTTCATGCAATACATGAGCGTGAACCATGGATATAGCACTATGGGTGGAATAGAATATGATGATGAGGGTTATGTGGAGAAGACAAAAAAGGAGAAAGTCTCACATCGACGCGGCTAATCAATGGGCTAGGGAGATGCCCATCAATTGATGTCAATGCAAGGAGTAGGGATTTCCATGCAACTGATGCACTAGAGCTATAAATGTAGGAAATCTCAACAAAAGAAACTAAGTGGGTGTGCATCCAACTTGCTTGCTCATGAAGACCTAGGGCATTTGAGGAAGCCCATTGTTGGAATATACAAGCCAAGTTCTATAATGAAAAATTCCTACTAGTATATGAAAGTGACAAAACAAGAGAATCTCTACCATAAAGATCATGGTGCTACTTTTAAGCACAAGTGTGGAAAAAAGGATAGTAGCATTGCCCCTTTTTTTGGGCCTTGTTTTTTTATTTGGCCTTTCTCTTTTTTTGTTTGGTACAATGCTCTATTAATGATGATCATCACACTTCTATTTATTTACAATTCAATGATTACAACTCGATACTAGAACAAAGTATGACTCTATGAATGCCTCCGGCGGTGTACCGGGAAGGGCAATGAATCAAGAGTGACATGTATGAAAAATTATGAACGGTGGCTTTGCCACAAATACGATGTCAACTACATGATCATGCAAGGCAATATGACAATGATTATGTGTGTCATGATAAATGGAACGATGGAAAGTTGCATGGCAATATATCTCGGAATGGCTATGGAAATGCCATAATAGGTAGGTATGGTGGCTGTTTTGAGGAAGATATAAGGAGGTTTATGTGTGACAAAGCGTATCATATCACGGGGTTTGGATGCACCGGCGAAGTTTGCACCAACTCTCAAGGTGAGAAAGGGCAATGCACGGTACCGAAGAGGCTAGCAATGATGGAAGGGCGAGAGTGCGTATAATCCATGGACTCAACATTAGTAATAAAGAACTCACATACTTATTGCAAAAATCTACAAGTCATCAAAAACCAAGCATTACGCGCATGCTCCTAGGGGTATAGATTGGTAGGAAAATACCATCGCACGTCCCCGACCGCCACTCATAAGGAAGACATTCAAATAACACCTCATGTTTCAAATTTGTTACACAACGGTCACCATACGTGCATGCTACGGGACTTGCAAACTTCAACGCAAGTATTTCTCAAATTCACAACTACTCAACTAGCACACTCTAATATTACCACCTTTATATCTCAAAACAATTGTCATGTATCAAACTTCTCCTAGTACTCAATGCACTTTTTATGAAAGTTTTTATTATACCGATCTTGGATGCCTATCATATTAGAACTAAATTCATAACCAAAGCAAATTACCATACTGTTCTAAGGGACTGTAAAAATAATATAAGTGAAGCATGAGATATCAATAATTTCTATAAAATACAACCACCACCGTGCTCTAAAAAATATAAGCGAAGCACTAGGGCAAAATTATCTAGCTCAAAAGGTATAAGTGAAGCACATAGAGTATTCTAATAAATTCCAATTCATGTGTGTCTCTCCCTAAAGGTGTGTACAGCAAGGATGATTGTGGTAAACTAAAAAGCAAAGACTCAAATCATACAAGACGCTCCAAGAAAAACACATATCATCTAGTGAATAAAAATATAGCTCCAAGTAAAGTTACCGATGGACGAAGACGAAAGAGGGGATGCCTTCCGGGGCATCCCCAAGCTTAGGCTTTTTGTTGTCCTTGGATTTTACCTTGGGGTGCCTTGGGCATCCCCAAGCTAAGGCTCTTTCCTCCCCTTGTTCCATAATCCATCAAATCTTTACCCAAAACTTGAAAACTTCACAACACAAAACTTAAAAGAAAATCTCGTGAGCTCCGTTAGTAAAAGAAAACAAACCACAACTTAAGATACTGTAATTAACTCATTATTTATTTATATTGGTGTTAAAACTAATTTATTCCAACTTCTATATGGTTCATAAACTCTATTACTAGCCATAGATTCATCAAAATAAGCAAACAACACACGAAAAACAGAATCTGTCAAAAACAGAACAGTCTGTAGGAATCTGTAGGTTTCGAATACTTCTCGAACCCCAAAAATTATAAAATAAATTGCTGGACATGAGGAATTTATCTATTAATCATATTCAAAAATAATTAAGTAAATAGCACTCTCCAGTAAAAAATGGCAGCAAATCTCGTGAGCGCCAAAGTTTCTGTTTTTTACAGCAAGATCGCAAAGACTTTCCCCAAGTCTTCCCAAAGGTTCTACTTGGCACAAACACTAATTAAAAGCATAAAACCACATCTAAATAGAGGCTATATGAATTTTATTATTAAACAGAACCAAAAAGCAAGAAACAAAAATAAAATTGGGTTGCCTCCCAACAAGCGCTATCGTTTAACGCCCCTAGCTAGACATAAAAGCAAGGATAGATCTAGGTATTGTCATCTTTGGTATGAAATCCATAAGTGGCCCTCGTAATAGATTCATCAGGTAATTTAATTTTTATTTCTAGGAAAGTTTTCCATGCCCTTCCTTAACGGAAATTAGAATCTAATATTCCCTTTTTTCATATCAATAATTGCACTAATCGTTGTAAGGAAAGGTCTACCAAGAATAATAGGACATGAAGGATTGCAATCAATATCAAGAACAATGAAATCTACGGGCACATAATTCCTATTTGCAACAATAAGAACATCATTAATTCTTCCCATAGGTTTCTTAATGGTGGAATCCGCAAGATGCAAGTTTAAAGAACAATCATCAAATTCACGGAAACCTAGCAAATCACACAAGGTTTTAGGAATCGTGGAAACACTAGCACCCAAATCACATAAAGCAAAGCATTCATGATCTTTAATTTTAATTTTAATAGTAGGTTCCCACTCATCATAAAGTTTTCTTGGGATAGAAACTTCCAATTCAAGCTTTTCTTCATAAGATTGCATTAAAGCATGAACGATATGTTTAGTAAAAGCTTTATTTTGACTATAAGCATGCAGGGAATTTAGCACGGATTGCAACAAGGGAAATACAATCTATCAAAGAGCAATTATCATAATTAAATTCCTTGAAATCCAAGATAATGGGTTCATTGCTATGTAAAGTTTTGACCTCTCCAATCCCACTTTTATCAGTTTTTGCATCAAGATTTAAAAACTCCAAATCATTGGGACGCCTTCTAACTAAACTTGACTCATCTCCAGTCCAATCATTATCAAGATTCATATTGCAAAACAGAGATATAATAGGGGATACATCCTTAACTTTTAGATCTTCATCATTATTGTCATGGAAACTAGAAGAACACGCTTTCACAAAGCAATCTTTTTTCGCACGCATCCTAGCGGTTCTTTCTTTGCACTCATCAATGGAAATTCTCATAGCTCTGAGAGACTCATTGATATCATGCTTAGGTGGAATTGATCAAAGTTTCAAAGAATCAACATCAAGAGAAATCCTATCTATGTTCCTAGCCAACTCATCAGTCTTAGACATTTTTTCTTCAAGCAAAGCATTGAAACTCTTTTGCGAACTAATAAATTCTTTAATATTAGATTCAAAATCAGAGGGCATCTTATTATAATTTCCATAAGAATTGTTGTAGGAATTACCAGAATTATTAAAGGAATTGCTAGGAAATGGCCTAGGATTAAAATATCCTCTATACGCGTTATTATCAAAATTGTTCCTACCAACAAAATTCACATCCATAGATTCATTATTATTCTCAATCAAAGTAGACAAAGGCATATCATTAGGATCAGAAGAAACACTATTATTAGCAAACAATTTCATAAGCTCATCCATCTTTCCACTCAAAACATTGATTTCTTCTATAGCATGCACCTTTTTATTAGTAGATCTTTTAGTATGCCATTGAGAATAATTAATCATAATATTATCTAGGAGTTTAGTAGCTTCTCCTAAAGTGATTTCCATAAAAGTGCCTCCCACGGCCGAATCTAAAAGATTCCTGGAAGCAAAGTTCAATCCGGCATAAATTTTTTGTATAATCATCCAAAGATTCAAACCGTGTGTAGGGCAATTACATATTATTAATTTCATCCTCTCCCAAGCTTGTGCAACATGTTCATGATCAAGTTGCTTAAAGTTCATCATATCATTTCTAAGAGTGATGATCTTAGCGGGAGGAAAATACTTAGAGATAAAAGCATCTTTGCACTTATTCCAAGAATCGATACTATTTTTAGGCAAAGACAAAAACCAAGTTTTAGCACGAACTCCAAGAGAAAACAGGAATAGCTTCAGTTTAAAAATATAATTATCCACATCTTTATTCTTTTGCATATCACATAAATCAACAAAGTTGTTTAGATGGGTAGCAGCATCTTCACTAGGAAGGCCGGAAAACGGATCTTTCATGACAAGATTCAGCAAAGCAGCATTAATTTCACAAGATTCAGCATCGGTAAGAGGAGCAATCGGAGTGCTAATAAAATCATTATTGTTGGTATTGGAAAAATCACACAATTTAGTATTATCTTGAGCCATCATGACAAGCAAGAAATCCAACACACAAGCAAACAAGAAACAAGCAAAAAGAGACGAACTAGAAAAGAGAAGGGGAACGGAAAAAGAGGGCGAATAAAACGGCAAGGGTGAAGTGGGGGAGAGGGAAACGGGAGGGAAATGGCAAATAATGTAATGCGAGGGATAAGAGTTTGTGATGGGTACTTGGTATGTCTTGACTTGTGCGTAGACTCCCCAGCAACGACGCTAGAAATCCTTCTTGCTACCTCTTGAGCACTGCGTTGGTTTTGCCTTGAAGAGGAAAGGGTGATGAAGCAAAGTAGCATAAGTATTTCCCTCAGTTTTTGAGAACCAAGGTATCAATCCAGTAAGAGGCGTGTGGGTGACACGCAAGTCCCTCGTACCTACACAAACAAATAAGAACCTCGCAACCAACGCGATAAAGGGGTTGTCAAGTGTAACACCCATGATGCGGCTATATCTCCCACGTGTCGGGGCACAACTTAGAGGCATAGCCGCATGGTAGGTTTGTCGCAAGAGGGGTAATCTTCACACAATCCCATGTACTGAATAAGAATGGGATAAAGAGTTGGCTTACAATCGCCACTTCACACAATACATAAATAATCCATACATCATCCAGAATACAATAAAGGTCCGACTACGGAACCAAAATAAAAGAAGACAACACCAAATGCTAGATCCCCGATCGTCCCAACTTGGCGCCACTACTGATCAACTGGAAACAAAACAACACAATGAACACGATCTTCATCGAGCTCCCACTTGAGCTCAGTTGCGTCATCTGCACTGGTATCATCGGCACCTGCAACTGTCTGGAAGTATCTGTGAGCCACGAGGACTCAACAATCTCACACCCGCGAGATCAAGACTATTTAAGCTTATGGGTAGGAAAGGGGTAGTGAGGTGGAGCTGCAGCAATTACTAAGCATATATGGTGGCTAACTTACGCAAATAAGAGTGAGAAGAGAAGCAACGCAACGGTCGTGAACTAGAAGTGATCAAGAAGTGATCCTGAAACTACTTACGTTCAAGCATAACACAAGAACCGTGCTCACTTCCCGGACTCCATCGGAAAGAGACCATCACGGCTAGACACGCGGTTGATGCATTTTAATTAAGTTAAGTGTCAAGTTCTCTACAACCGGATATTAACAAATTCCCACCTGCCACATAACCGCGGGCACGGCTTTTGAAAGTTCAAAACCCTGCATGGGTGTCCCAACTTAGCCCATCACAAGCTCTCACAGTCAACGAAGGATATTCCTTCTCCCGGGAAGACCCGATCAGACTCGGAATCCCGGTTACAAGACATTTCAACAATGGTAAAACAAGACCAGCAAAGCCGCCAGATGTGCTGACATCCTGATAGGAGCTGCACATATCTCATTCTCAGGGCAACACCGGATGAGCAATCCGTACAACTAAAACCAGCCCTCAAGTTTCCCCGAGGTGGCGCTGCAAGGGGCTCTAGTTTGGACTAACACTTAGAGAAGCACTGGCCCGGGGGGGGGGTTAAAATAAAGATGACCCTCGGGAGCGCGACTCCCAAGGGAAAAGTAGGTGGTGGTGAGGCAAATGGTAAAACCAAGGTTGGGCCTTGCTGGAGGAGTTTTATTCAAAGCAAACTGTCAAGGGGTCCCCATAACACCCAACCGTGTAAGGAACGCAAAATCAAGGAACATAACACCGGTATGACGGAAACTAGGGCGGCAAGAGTGGAACAAAACACCATGCATAAGGCCGAGCCTTCCACCCTTTACCAAGTATATAGATGCATTAAAGTAAATAAGATATATTGTGATATCCCAACAAAACCATGTTCCAACATGGAATAATCTTCAACTTCACCTGCAACTAGCAACGCTATAAGAGGGGCTGAGCAAAAGCGGTAACATAGCCAAACAACGGTTTGCTAGGAAAGGTGGTTTAGAGGCTTGACATGGCAATATGGGAGGCATGATATAACAAGTGGTAGGTAGCGCGACATGGCAATAGAGCGAACAACTAGCAGGCAAAGATATAAGTGATTTTGAGGGTATGGTCATCTTGCCTGAGATCCCGCAAGGAAGAAGAACGAGTCCATGAAGAAGACAAACGGACGTAGTCGAACAAATCCTCACAAACGTGACGTTATCGGAACTAACCTGTAGAAGCAACACTGGAAAGAAGCAAACAACATAGTAAACAACCATCACATAATCATGGCATGATGCACAACCAAGTATGATGCATGTCTGGTTTAATGAGGCATGGCATGGCAAAGAGCAAAACACATGTAGAGCTCATGCCCATATGAAGCACACATCAAATGTGACAAAAATGACAAATCAACATAATCTGCTAAGCAACATGAGTAAACATTTTATAGCACTCTTGCATCAGTGATTTGGGCATCAAGATGAACTCAAACAAGCTTGCCACTATGGAATCAAATGAAGAGCATCTCACAATGAACATTCTGATATCTCATATGCATGAAACAGAGCTACGGTCATGGAGTTATGATGCGATGAACATGGCCTGACAATAGCATAGATAAAGGACTTAGAGAAATTAGACCTCGGAGAATCGGGACGGAGCGGTGTGGGATGGAGAGATCCGGGGACAGGGGTGTGTTTGGAACGAGGGACTGGTGGATCTCATCCCGATCCAGTTCAACGCCAGCTCCGGCGAACCCTAGGGTTCCGACGATCACCGGAGAGGGCGGAGGAGGAAGCGGGTGGCCGGATCCGGTCCAGCCCGACAGGATCCGCGGCGAGGCGGCACGGAAACCGGCGATGAGGGGCGGCTCCGGCGGAGGAGCGCGGAAGCCGAGGCGGCAGTGCAGGTCTCCGACGAAGGGCACGGCGGCGCAGGCAGCGGGGCACGGCGCACGGGGCGGCGGGGAGCGGCGGGGCACGGCGCTCGGGGCGGCGATCTGTGGTGGCGCTCGCCGGCGAGGCGCGGCGGCGGCTCGGGGAGCCCGCGGCAAGCAGCGGCGCGATCGGGCCTGCGCGGGCCCATGATGGGCTCTGCGGGCCGGCGGCGGCAGAGGAGAGAGAGAGGGCCGGTGGAGGACACGTGGTACCGTGGGATTGGTCCAGGCGCGGTGGCGGACACATCCGGCCGTCTCGGATGCGTCCGGTGGCGATGGGGGAAGGTTAGGATAGGGTTTGGACGCGAAATTTCGGGGAAAGACATATTTATAGGTAGGAGGAGGTAGGAGTGTCCAAATGAGAGTAGGAGTTTTCGACCACGCGACCGTGATCCGACGACGGAGGACATGCGAGTGGTTTGGATGGGTTATTGGGCCGTTTTGGAGGGGTGTTGGGCTACAACACACACGAGTCCTTTCCTGTTACCCGGTTAACCGTTGGAGTATCAAACAGACTCCAAATGGCAGGAAATTTGATAGGCGTTCTACCGGTGGTGTACCAAGGCCACTTGACAAATCTCGGACCATTCCAAGAACCTTCAATACCCGCTCACGAAAAGAGACAAGAGGGGTGCGCCGGAGGACGTAGGAGTGTCGGATTGCTAAATGGACAACGGGGAAAATGCTCGGATGCATGAGACGAATACGAATGCAAATGCGATGCACATGATGACATGATATGAAATGCATGAGAAAAACAAAGATAAAACCCAACCACGAAGGGAATCTCACAACACCTCTCCAGAAAAGGCAAGAGTCGGAGTTACGAATATGGAAAGTTGTATTCGGGGCGTTACATCAAGCCCTTCATGGTCACTGATGACCCACAAGTATAGGGCATCTATCGTAGTCCTTTCAATAAGTAAGAGTGTTGAACCCAACGAGGAGCAGAAGGAAATGATAAGCGGTTTTCAGCAAGGTATTCTCTACAAGCACTGAAATTATAGGTAACAGATAGTTTTGTGATAAGATAATTGGTAACGAGCAACAAGTAACAAGAGTAAATAAAGTGAAGCAAGCTGGCCCAATCCTTTTTGTAGCAAAGGACAAGCCTGGACAAATTCTTATATAGAGAAAAGCGCTCCCTAGGACACATGGGAATATCGTCAAGCTAGGTTTCATCACGATCATATGATTCGCATTCGGTACTTTGATAATTTGGTATGTGGGTGGACCGGTGCTTGGGTACTGCCCTTACTTGGACAAGCATCCCACTTATGATTAACTTCTATTGCAAGCAACCGCAACTACAACAAAAGTATTAAGGTAAACCTAACCATGGCATGAAACATATGGATCCAAATCAGCCCCTTACGAAGCAACACATAAACTAGGTTTTAAGCTTCTGTCACTCTAGCAACCCATCATCTACTTATTACTTCCCAATGCCTTCCTCTAGGCCCAAAGAATGGTGAAGTGTCATGTAGTCGACGTTCACATAACACCACTAGAGAAAATATAACATACATCTCATCAAAATATCGAGCGAATACCAAATTCACATGACTACTAATAGCAAGACTTCTCCCATGTCCTCAGGAACAAACGGAACTACTCACAAAGCAGATTCATGTTCATAATCAGAGGGGTATTAATGTGCATATAGGATGTGAACATATGATCTTCCACCAAGTAAACCAACTAGCATCAACTACAAGGAGTAATCAACACAACTAGCAACCCACAGGTACCAATCCCAGACTTAGAGACGAGAATTGGATAAAAGAGATGAACTAGGGTTTGAGAGGAGATGGTGCTGGTGAAGATGTTGATGGAGATTGACCCCCTCCCGATGAGAGGATCATTGGTGATGACGATGGCGATGATTTCCCCCTCCCGGAGGGAAGTTTCCCCAGCCGAACAGCTCCGCCGGAGCCCTAGATTGGTTCCGCCAAGGTTCCACCTCGTGGCAGCGGAGTCTCGTCCCGAAAGCTGGCTTATGATTTTTTCCTCATCGAAAGACTCCATATAGCAGAAGATGGGCATCGGAGGGCCACCAGGGGACCCACGAGGCAGGGGGGCGCGCCCAGGGGTACGGTGGGCCCCCGCCCTCGTGGGCAGGGTGTGGCCCCCCTCTGGAACTTCTTGCACTCATTATTTTTTATATATTCTGAAAATGACTTCTGTGAAGTTTCAGGACTTTTGGAGCTGTGCAGAATAGGTCTATAATATTTGCTCCTTTTCCAGCCCAGAATCCCAGCTGCCGGCATTCTCCCTCTTTATGTAAACCTTGTAAAATAAGAGAGAATAGGCATAAGTATTGTGACATAATGTGTAATAATAGCCCATAATGCAATAAATATCGATATAAAAGCATGATGCAAAATGGAGGTATCAACTCCCCCAAGCTTAGACCTCGCTTGTCCTCAAGCGAAAGCCGAAATCAAAAAATATGTCCACATGTTTAGAGCTAGAGGTGTCGATAAAAATAAAATACGGACATGAGGGCACCATGATCATTCTTAGAACAACAACTTATATAATTCTTGTCATATGATCTCTTATGCTAGAGTAACAATTCAATCACAATTTCAAGTATGAATCATAAACTTCATTGAAGACCAACAAGCTATAATCTCAGTCATTGGAGCAATTGCAATTTACCATAACGTAGGAAAGAGTCAATATAAGAGCTTTTCAGCAAGTCCACATACTCAACTATCATATAGTCTTTCACAATTGGTAACACTCACGCAATACTTATGGGTATAGAGTTTTAATCGGACACAGAGAAAGATAGGGGCTTATACTTTTGCCTCCCAACGTTTTACCTCAAAGGTAATGTCAACAATAATAGTTCATGAAAACTCACATCGAATTAGCCATATATACCAGGATCTTTCCAACATGTTGTGCTTGCCAAAAGATAAAATGTAAAAAGGAAAGGTGAAGATCACCATGACTCTTATGTAAGGTAGGAGATAAAAGTAAAAGATATGCCCTTCGCAGAGGGAAGCAGAGGTTGTCATGCGCTTTTATGGTTGGATGCACAAAATCTTAATGCAAAAGAACGTCACTTTATATTGCCACTTGTGATATGAACCTTTATTATGCAGTCCGTCGCTTTTATTTCTTCCATATCACACGATCGTATAAAGCTTATTTCCTCCACACCAATCAATCATACATATTTAGAGAGAAATTTTTATTGCTTGCTCCGGTGACAAGTTACTTGGAGGATCTTACTCAGTCCATAGGTAGGTATGGTGGACTCTCATGGCAAAACTGGTTTAAGGGTGTTTGGAAGCACAAGTAGTATCTCTACTTGGTGCAAAGGATTTGGCTAGCATGAGGGGGAAAGGCAAGCTCAATCATGTTGGATGATCCATGACAATATAATTTATCTTAGATTTAAGAAAACATAACCCATTACGTTGTCTTCCTTGTCCAACGTCAACTCTTTAGCATGTCATATTTTAATGAGTGCTCACAATCATAAAAGATGTCCAAGATAGTATATTTATATCTGAAGACATCTCTTTCTTTATTACTTCCTATTAATTGCAATGATGACCAAAACTATGTTTGTCAACTCTCAACAACTTTTATTCATCATACTTTTTATATGTGAGCTCATTACTCTCCATAAGATCCATATGATCTCTTTTATTTCTTTTTATTCTTTCTCTTTTCCTTTATTCAATAAAGATCATGGCAAACCAATCAAACCCTTGACTCAAAACTAAGCTTTATTATATAAAGCTCACATACTCGATTACATAGAAGGATCATAAAGCAAAACTCACAACTAGATCATACTAAAACTTTTATTCTACTAGATCAAGATATTACCAAAAGGATCGAACTAAGAAAAATGATAAAGATAAAAGTGATGGTGATACGATACCGGGGTACTCCCCCAAGCTTGGCAGTTGCCAAGGGGAGTGCCCATACCCATGTGATTATGTCTCCTTTGTTGGTGAAGAAGATGGTGGTGATGAAGGGTAATCGCACATCGAGCGTAGGAGGTCTTCCAACTTGTGGATAATGTCCTTGAGGGCGATGATATGCTCCTTCAACAAAATATTTTCACGTGTGAGATACTTGTTCTATATACGAGCTAGCTCAATCATCTTCAAAGCTTCGATCTCAGTTGGGGTAAGAAGATTGTGATCAAGTTGAAGGATTTCTTCTGTTGCCGGAACTTGGTCCTCCGTGGCCTTCTTGATCCCTTCATCCTTGTTGATCTCCATGGGTTCTTCTCTCTTCATTATCCAAGCATTGTTGGCCTCATTGTTGGAGGAGGAGGGAGATGACATGATGCCTGGCTTTGACAACCTTGGCAGAAAATAGCTCGAAACAAGAACAAGAGATTTTTGCATGATACAGTGGTCAAAACCTTCGGGAGGTTATATAATGAATTTTTACCGACCAAAATACGTGACGTGTAAGAAAACGGAGTCCGGAGAGCACACAAGGTGCCCACGAGGTAGGGGGCGCGCCCAGGGGGTAGGGCGCGCCCTCCACCCTTGTGGAGCCCTCATGTCCTTCCCGGACTGCTTCTTATTTTTCTATTTTTCTAAATATTCCAAAACGGAGAAAAATTGCCATTAGAACTGTTTTGGAGTCGGTTTACTTACCGTACCACATACCTATTCCTTTTCGGAGTCTCAAATGTTCTGGAAAGTGTCCCTTATGTATTCCTCCGGGGTTATGGTTTCAATAACATTGGTTCCAACATTTATAGGATTACCTGAGATATAATGTTTGATTCTTTGACCGTTCACCACCTTCGGATTTGTGCCTTTGAAGTTGTTGATTTTTATGGCACTGGAACGATAGACCTCCTCGATAACGTAAGGACCTTCCCATTTAGTGAGAAGTTTTCCTGCAAAAAATCTTAAGCGAGAGTTGTATAACAATACATAATCACCTACATTAAACTCACGCTTTTGTATCCTTTTTTCATGCCATCTTTTAACCTTTTATTTAAACAATTTGGCATTCTCATAGGCTTGGGTTCTCCATTCATCAAGTGAGCTAATGTCAAATAACCTCTTCTCACTAGCAAGTTTGAAATCATAATTGAGCTCTTTAATAGCCCAATAAGCCTTATGTTCTAGTTCAAGAGGTAAGTGACATGCTTTTCCATAAACCATTTTATACAGAGACATACCCATAGGATTATTATATGCAGTTCTATAGGCCCATAATGCATCATCAAGTTTCTTGGACCAATTCTTTTTAGAACTATTAACAGTCTTTTGCAAAATTAATTTGAGTTCTCTATTACTCAATTCTACTTGACCACTAGGCTGTGGGTGATAAGGAGATGTAATTCTATGATTAACATCATACTTAGCAAGCATTTTACGGAAAGCACCATGAATAAAATGTGAACCACCATCAGTCATTAAATATCTAGGGACTCCAAACCTCGGAAAAATAACTTCTTTAAGCATCTTAATAGAGGTGTTATGATCAGCACTACTAGTTGGAATAGCTTCCACCCACTTAGTAATGTAATCAACAACAACTAAAATATGTGTACACCCATTAGAGGCAGGAAAAGGTCCCATATAATCAAAGCCCCAAACATCAAATGGTTCAATAGAAAGTGAAGAATTCATAGGCATTTCTTGACGTCTACTAATATTACCAATTCTTTGACATTCATCACAAGATAAGACAAACTTACGGGCATCCTTGAAGAGAGTAGGCCAATAAAAACCGGATTGCAATACCTTATGTGCAGTTCTATCTCCAGCATGGTGTCCTCCATAAGCCTCAGAGTGACACTTGCGTAAGATCTTTTCCTGTTCATGCTTAGGTACACAACATCTAATAACACCATCTACTCCTTCTTTATAAAGATGTGGGTCATCCCAAAAGTAATGTCTCAAATCATAGAATTTTTTTTCTTTTGCTGGTATGTGAAACTAGGTGGTATAAATTTAGCAACAATATAATTAGCATAATCAACATACCATGGAGCAGTACGAGAAGCATTTATGACATTTAATTGTTCATCAGGAAAGCTATCATCAATAGGTAGTGGTTCATCAAGAACATTATCTAGCCTAGACA
Organism: Triticum urartu; assembly: GCF_003073215.2. Classification (NCBI taxonomy): domain Eukaryota; kingdom Viridiplantae; phylum Streptophyta; class Magnoliopsida; order Poales; family Poaceae; genus Triticum; species Triticum urartu. The sequence continues at coordinate 323,225,840 of NC_053022.1, forward strand.
AGTTGTCTGCAACGGGGTTCTCAGCTCCCTTTCTATCAATAATATGCAAATCAAATTCTTGTAGCAAGAGAACCCATCTAATAAGTCTAGGTGTAGCACCTTTCTTTTCCATAAGATATTTAATAGCAGCATGATCCGTGTGAATAGTTACTTTAGAATCAACAATATAAGGTCTGAACTTATCACAAGCAAATACAACTGCTAAGAATTCTTTTTCAGTAGTAGCATAATTTCTCTGAGAATTGTCTAGAGTTTTACTAGGATATTGAATAACATTTAATTTATTATCAACTCTTTGCCCTAGAACAGAACCTACAACATAATCAATAGCATCACGCATAATTTCAAAGGGTAAATTCCAATCAGGTGGCTGAACAATAGGTGCAGAGATCAATGCTTTCTTAAGTATTTCAAATGCTTCTACGCAGTCATCATCAAAAACAAATGGTATATCTTTTTGTAATAAATTAGTCAGAGGCCGAGAAATTTTTGAGAAGTCCTTAATGAACCTCCTATAAAAACCGGCGTGACCAAGGAAACTTCTTATACCTTTGATGTCCTTGGGACATGGCATCTTTGCAATAGCATCAACCTTAGCTTTATCAACTTCAAAACCTCTTTCAGAAACTTTATGCCCCAAGACAATACCTTCATTAACCATAAAGTGGCACTTCTCCCAATTCAAGACAAGGTTAGTTTCTTCACATCTCTGCAAAACTCGATCAAGGTTGCTTAAGCAATCATCAAAAGAGGATCCATAGATGGAGAAATCGTCCATGATAACCTCACAAATCATTTCACAAAAGTCAGAGAATATAGCCATCATGCATCTTTGTAAGGTAGCAGGTGCATTACATAAACCAAAAGGCATACGTCTATAAGCAAAAGTACCGAACGGGCAGGTAAAAGTGGTCTTCGATTGATCATCAGCTGACATAGGTATTTGAGAGAAACCAGAATAACCATCTAGAAAGCAAAAATGTGTATGTTTGTATAATCTTTCTAGCATTTGATCAATAAAAGGTAAGGGGTAATGATCCTTTTTAGTAGCCTTATTTAATTTGCGGAAATCAATTACCATCCTATAACTTGTAATAATTCTTTGAGGAATCAATTCATCTTTATCATTAGGAACGACAGTAATACCTCCCTTTTTAGGGACACAATGGACAGGACTTACCCACTGACTATCAGCAACGGGATAAATTATACCTGCCTCAAGGAGCTTTAGTATTTCCTTTCTTACCACTTCTTTCATCTTAGGATTCAGCCATCGTTGGTGATCACGAACTGGTTTGGCATCTTTCTCCAAATTTATTTTGTGTTGACATAGTGTGGGACTAATTCCCTTAAGATCATCGAGAGTATATCCAATAGCAGCACGGTGCTTCTTCAGAGTTTTCAATAATCTCTGTTCTTCATGCTCTGAAAGGTTAGCACTAATAATAACATGATATATCTTTTTCTCATCAAGATAAGCATATGTAAGAGTATCAGGTAAAGGTTTGAGCTCAAACACGGCATCACCCTTGGGTGGAGGAGGATCCCCTAGGATTTCAACAGGCAAATTGTGTTTCGGGATGGGTTCCTTTTTAAAGAATACTTCATCTATTTCCTCCCTTCTTTCATTCATGAACATATCATTTTCATGGTCTAGCAAATATTGTTCTAAAGGATCACTAGGAGGCACTGCAATAGAAGCAAGACCAATAATTTCATCTTTACTAGGCAATTCCTCTTCATGGTGTTGTCTACGAAATTTAGAGAAATTAAACTCATGAGACATATCACCTAAACCAATAGTAACACCATCCTTTTTGCAATCTATCTTAGCATTAACTGTGTTCAAGAAGGGTCTACCAAATATAATGAGACAAAAACTATCTTGTGAGGAACCAAGAACAAGAAAATCAGCAGGATATTTAGTTTTCCCACACAAGACTTCAGCATCTCTAACAATTCCAATTGGTGAAATAGTATCTCTATTGGCAAGTTTAATTGTGACATCAATATCTTCTATCTCAGCAGGTGCAATATCGTGCATAATTTCTTTATATAACTCATGAGGTATAGCACTGGCACCCATATCACATAAGCCATGATAACAATGATCTCCTATTTTAACATAAACAACATGCATGCCTACCACAGGTCTATGTTTATCTTTAGCACAAGGTTTAGCAATTCTTGCAGTTTCATCACAGAAATGAATAACATGCCCATCAATATTATCAGACAGGAGATCTTTAACAATAGCAATATTAGGTTCAACTTTAATTTGCTCAGGAGGTGTATAGGTTCTAATATTGCTTTTACGAACCACAGTTGAAGCTTTAGCATGATCTTTTATCCTAACAGGAAAAGGTGGTTTCTCAACATAAGCAGTAGGAACAATAGGATCATAATAAGTGGCAGTCTTTTCTTCAACTTTAATAGGTGCAGCTACTTTTAATTCTATGGGAGGATGATATTTAAACCACTTCTCTCTAGGGAGATCAACATGAGTAGAAAAAGATTCACAAAAAGAAGCTACTATCTCAGAGTCAAGTCCATACTTAGTGCTAAATTTACGGAAAACATCGGTATCCATAAAAGATTTAACACAATCAAACTTAGGTGTCATACCTGACTCCTTAAATTCATCGAGGTCCCAATCTTCAGAGTTGCGTTTAATTCTTTCCAATAAATCCCATTTGAATTCAATAGTCTTCATCATAAAAGAGCCAGCACAAGAAGTATCAAGCATGGTGCGATTGTTATCAGAAAGTCGAGCATATAAATTTTGAATAATTATTTCTCTTGAGAGCTCATGATTGGGGCATGAATATAACATTGATTTAAGCCTCCCCCAAGCTTGAGCGATGCTATCTCCTTCGCGATGCCAAGAATTATATATATAATTGCGATCACGATGAACAAGATGCATAGGATAAAACTTCTGATGACATTCCAATTTCAATCGTTTGTAGTTCCATGATCCCATATCATGACATAGCCTATACCATGTCAATGCATCTCCCTTCAAAGATAAAGGGAATACCTTATTCTTAATAACATCATCGGGCACACCTGCAAGCTTAAATAATCCAGAAACTTCATCGACATATATTAGGTGCTCATCAGGATGCGTTGTTCCGTCTCCTGCAAAAGGATTAGCTAGCAGTTTTTCTATCATACCCGAAGGAATCTCAAAGTAGACATTTTCATTTTCATTAGGTTCAGTAGGTTGAGGAGCAACTCTTTGCTCTACTGGTCTGTGTGAAGATACCCCGAACAAGCCCCTCAGAGGATTACTTTCCATAGTAACAAGTGATAGTAAATTTCAGCACACTATATAAATTTTTCCTTACCAAATTCCACCTACCAAGTATAGGGGATCTATCGTAGTCCTTTCTATAAGTAAGAGTGTCGAACCCAACGAGGAGCAGAAGGAAATGATAAGCGGATTTCAACAAGGTATTCTCTGCAAGCACTGAAATTATAGGTAACAGACAGTTTTGTGATAAGATAATTGGTAAAGAGCAACATGTAACAAGAGTAAATAAAGTGCATCAAGGTGTCCCAATCCTTTTTGTAGCAAAGGACAAGCCTGGACAAATTCTTATATAGAGAAAAGCACTCCCAAGGACACATGGGAATATCGTCAAGCTAGGTTTCATCACGATCATATGATTCGCGTTCGGTACTTTGATAATTTGGTATGTGGGTGGACCGGTGCTTGGGTACTGCCCTTACTTGGACAAGCATCCCACTTATGATTAATTTCTATTGCAAGCATCCGCAACTACAACAAAAGTATTAAGGTAAACCTAACCATAGCATGAAACATATGGATCCAAATCAGCCCCTTACGAAGCAATGCATAAAGTAGGGTTTAAGCTTCTGTCACTCTAGCAACCCATCATCTACTTATTACTTCCCAATGCCTTCCTCTAGGCCCAAAGACAACATGCATCTCATCAAAATGTCGAGCGAATGCCAAATTCACATGACTACTAATAGCAAGACTTCTCCCATCTCCTCAGGAACAAACATAACTACTCACAAAGCATATTCATGTTCATAATCAGAGGGGTATTAATGTGCATATATGATCTGAACATATGATCTTCCACCAAGTAAACCAACTAGCATCAACTACAAGGAGTAATCAACACTACTAGCAACCCATAGGTACCAATCCCAGACTTAGAGACAAGAATTGGATACAAGAGATGAACTAGGGTTTGAGAGGAGATGGTGCTGCTGAAGATGTTGATGGAGATTTACCCCCTCCCGATGAGAGGATCGTTGGTGATGATGATGGCGATGATTTCCCCCTCCCGGAGGGAAGTTTCCCCGGCAGAACAGCTCCGCCGGAGTCCTAGATTGGTTCTGCCAAGGTTCCGCCTCGTGGTGGCGGAGTCTCGTCCCGAAAGCTAGCTTATGATTTTTCCTCATCGAAAGACTCCATATAGCAGAAGATGGGCATCAGAGGGCCATCAGGGGACCCACGAGGCAGGGGGCGCGCCCAAGGGGGTAGGGCGCCCCCACCCTCATGGGCAGGGTGTGGCCCCCCTTTGGAACTTCTTGCGCTCAGTATTTTTATATATTCTGAAAATTACTTCCGTGAAGTTTCAGGACTTTTGGAGCTGTGCAGAATAGGTCTCTAATATTTGCTCCTTTTCCAGCCCAGAATCCCAACTGCCGGCATTCTCCCTCTTTATGTAATCCTTGTAAAATAAGAGGGAATATGCATAAGTATTGTGACATAATGTGTAATAACAGCCCATAATGCAATAAATATCGATATAAAAGCATGATGCAAAATGGACGTATCAGTCAGTTACGAGAGTGAGATCTGATAAAGATAATAATGATAAGATAAATATTTTTGGTATTTTTATGATATAGATTGAAATTAAAGATTGCAAAACAAAATAGATTGGAAACTTATATGATGGAAAATAGACCCGGGGGACATAGGTTTCACTAGTGGCTTCTCTCAAGATAGCATAAGTGTTACGGTGGGTGAAAAGATTACTGTCGAGCAATTGATAGAAAAGCGAATAATTATGAGAATATCTAGGCATGATCATATATATAGGCATCACGTCCGTGACAAGTAGACCGACTCCTGCCTGCATCTACTACTATTACTCGACACATCGACCGCTATCCAGCATGCATCTAGAGTATTAAGTTCATAAGAATAGAGTAACGCATTAGGTAAGATGACATGATGTAGAGGGATAAACTCAAGCAATATGATATAAACCCCATCTTTTTATCCTCGATGGCAAAAATACAATATGTGACGTTTCCCTTTCTGTCACTGGGATCAAGCACCACAAGATTGAACCCAAAGCTAAGCACTTCTCCCATTGCAAGAAAGATCAATCTAGTAGGCCAAACCAAACTGATAATTCGAAGAGACTTGCAAAGATAACCAATCATGCATAAAAGATTTCAGAGAAGAATCAAATATTGTTCATAGATAGACTTGATCATAAACCCACAATTCATCGGATCTCAACAAACACACCGCAAAAAGAGTTACATCGAATAGATCTCCAAGAAGATCGAGGAGAACTTTGTATTGAGATTCAAAGAGAGAGAAGAAGCCATCTAGCTAATAACTATGGACCCGAAGGTCTGAAGTAAACTACTCACACATCACCGGAGAGGCCATGGAGTTGATGTAGAGGCTCTCCATGATCGTTGCCCCCTCCGGCGGAGCTCCGGGAAAGGCCCCAATATGGAATCTCTTGGGTACAGAAGGTTGCAGCGGTGGAAACAGGGTTTCGTGGTGCTCCTCGTTGTTTTTAGGGTATATGAGTATATATAGGAGGAAGAAGTAGGTCGGTTGAGCCATAAGGGGCCCACGAGGGGGAGGGCGTGTCCAAGGGGTAGGCACGCCCCTGCCTCGTGGACTCTTCGTTCATTTTATGACGTCCACTCCAAGTCCTCTGGATCACGTTTGTTCCAAAAATCACGTTCCCAAAGGTTTCATTCCGTTTGGATTCCTTTTGATATTCCTTTTTCGCGAAACACTGAAATAGGCAAAAAAATAGCAATCTGCACTGGGCCTTGGGTTAATAGGTTAGTCCCAAAAATAATATAAAAGTGTAAAATAAAGCCCATTAACATCCAAATCAGATAATATAATAGCATGGAACAATCAAAAATTATAGATACGTTGGAGACATATCGACCATTATAACCTTAGTCTCTTCAACCTTTCGATCGTGCCCCACAACACAACAAGCACACCCACGACGACACATAGAGAGGGGATGTCCGGCGATGTTCCAATGGAGTTCGGCGAGCATAGAGTGGAGACCCACACGAGGGAGACGGATCTCTCGGTGGTGTACACCATCGACCCGGCCATGGTGGACGACTACATCAACAGCGTTGAGCAGTTGCTTGCTGGAGACAAGTACAAGGTGGTCGGCATCGACCTCCAGTACACCACCGGTTGTCCAGGCATAGATAGAAGGTTGACGTTGCCCAGTTGTGCGTGCGCCATCATGTTCTCATCTACCACTACTGCATGGCCACAGGGCCTTGCGACCGTTTCAACAGGTTTGTCAACAACATCGACTATAAGTTTGCCATGTTGGATACCAAAGACGATGTAAAAGTGCTCAGTGTTACGGGCTTGCCCTGCAAGAACCTTGTCGAAATCCGTGACCACTACAGGGTTTGGGGCAGCACGAAGCAGGACTCCCTGGTCGAACTCGCCTCAGCCATCATCGACCCCTACTACGAAAAGATGAAGCAGGATGCCCAGAGAACAAGTCCCATATCCTGGCACAAGGCCTGGATGCGGAAACTGGATGAACCTCACCTCAGGTTCACGGCCAAGAGCGTGTAAACATGCTACCGGATACACAGGCGGATCGTTGACATGAGGAAGTGCCTCGTTACCCAAATCGACGAGCCCGGATCGAGCCACAAGAAGAGCAAGCATCACAACAAGAAGATGATGATTAGATGATCATTTATGCTAGTTAATCATGCATGTAATATATAGTTTACTTTATTGGTGTGTGTGGAAATGTCATGTGTGTAGTAGCCACCTATGTAATTATGCATGTAATAGTTTACTTTGGTGCGTGCAAATGCCATGGTTGCAGTAGCTACCTATGTGAGTGGATGTTTAATTTGGTTATGCAAGCATGTCCTTATAAGTGTGTGTGTGTGTGTGTTGTTGTTCTGTATGCAATCCCATCGCACAACACACACGTCTTATTAGCAGCAACCGTCTGTGTTCTTATCGGTCTTCAGACACATTTCTGATTAAAGACCTGTTTGCCGCGTATCACACACATCTTGTTAAGTTGAGCCGTTTCTGTTCTGTTGTGTCAACGCAAACAGTTCATCCGAGTGAAGCGCATGCCGTATATCACACACACCTTTGATCTGGCTGGACATTTCTTTTGTGTTGCCTAATCACAAAAAGTTCATTCGAGTGAACCGTATGTTGTGTATCGCACACGCCTCCATCTAGCTGCCCGTTTCTTTTGTTCCTCCTCATCGCAAATAGTTCATTGAACTGAACTGTATGCCCTTCATCACAACAACAACAACAAAGCTTGTAGTCCCAAACAAGTTGGGGTAGGCTAGAGGTGAAACCCATAAGATCTCGCAACCAACTCATGGCTCTGGCACATGCATAGCAAGCTTCCATGCACCCCTGTCCATAGCTAGCTCTTTGGTGATACTCCAATCCTTCAGGTCTCTCTTAACGGACTCCTCCCGTGTCAAATTCGGTCTACCCCGCGCTCTCTTGACATTCTCCGCACGCTTTAGCCGTCCGCTATGCACTAGAGCTTCTGGAGGCTTGCGCTGAATATGCCCAAACCATCTCAGACGATGTTGGACAAGCTTCTCTCCAATTGGTGGTACCCCAACTCTATCTCGTATATCATCATTCCGGACATGATCCTTCCTCGTGTGGCCACACATCCATCTCAACATACGCATCTCCGCCACACCTAACTGTTGAACATGTCGCCTTTTAGTCGGCCAACACTCAGCGCCATACAACATTGCGGGTCAAACCGCCGTCCTATAAAACTTGCCTTTTAACTTTTGTTGCACTCTCTTGTCATAGAGAATGCCAGAAGCTTGGCGCCACTTCATCCACCCGGCTTTGATTCGATGGTTTACATCTTCATCAATACCCCCATCCTCCTGCAGCATTGACCCCAAATACCGAAAGGTGTCCTTTCGAGGTACCACCTAGCCATCAAGGATAACCTCCTCATCCTCACACCTAGTAGTACTGAAACTGCACATCATGTACTCGGTTTTAGTTCTACTAAGCCTAAACCCTCTCGATTCCAAGGTTTGTCTCCATAACTCTAATTTCCTATTTACCCCCGCCCGACTATCGTCAACTAGCACCACATCATCCGCAAAGAGCATACACCCTGGGATATCTCCTTGTATATCCCTTGTGACCTCATCCATCACCAATGCAAAAAGATAAGGGCTCAAAGCTGACCCCTGATGCAGTCCTATCTTAATCGGGAAGCCATCGGTGTCGACATCACTAGTTCAAACACTTGTCACAACATTATCATACATGTCCTTGATGAGGGTAATGTACTTTGCTGGGACTCTGTGTTTCTCCAAGGCCCACCACATGACATTCCACAGTATCTTATCATAGGCCTTCTCCAAGTCAATGAACACCATATGCAAGTCCTTCTTCTGCTCCCTATATCTCTCCATAAGTTATCATACCAAGAAAATGGCTTCCATGGTCGACCTCCCATGCATGAAACCAAACTGATTTTTGGTCACGCTTATCATTCTTCTTAAGCGGTGCTCAATGACTCTCTCCCATAGCTTCATTGTATGGCTCATCAGCTTAATTCCACGGTAATTAGTACAACTCTAAACATCCCCCTTATTCTTGAAGATTGGTACTAATATACTCCGTCTCCATTCTTCTGGCATCTTGTTTGCTCGAAAAATGAGGTTGAAAAGCTTGGTTAGCCATACTATCGCTATGTCTCCGAGACCTTTCCACACCTCAATGGGGATACAGTCAAGGCCCATCCCCTTGCCTCCTTTCATCCTTTTTAAAGCCTCCTTGACCTCAGACTCCTGAATTCGCCGCACAAAACGCATGCTGGTCTCATCAAAGGAGTTGTCCAGTTCAATGGAAGAACTCTCATTCTCCCCATTGAATAGCTTGTCGAAGTACTCCCGCCATCTATGCTTAATCTCCTCATCCTTCACCAAGAGTTGGCCTGCTCCGTCTTTGATGCATTTGACTTGGCCAATATCCCTCGTCTTCCTCTCTTGGATCTTGGCCATCTTAGAGATGTCCCTTTCGCCTTCCTTTTTGCCTAACCATTGGTAGAAGTCCTCATATGCCCGACTCCTTGCTTCAGCAACAGCTTGCTTTGCGGCCTTGTTCGCCATCTTGTACTTCTCTATGTTGTCTGCACTCCTATCCAGGTACAGGTGTCCGAAGAAATTTTTCTTCTCTTTAATCGACTTCTGGACATCATCATTCCACCACCAAGTATCCTTATCTTTGCTTCTTCTTCCCCTGGACACTCCAAACTCCTCCGAGGCCACCTTACGAATGCAGGTCGCCATCTTCATCCACACATTGTCCGCATCCCCTCCTTCCTCCCAAGGGCCCTCCTTAATGACCCTCTCCTTGAACGCCCGAGCTACCCCCCCCCCCCTTGAGCTTCCACCACTTTGTTCTAGCGACTTTGGCAAGCTTATCCCGCTGGACACGAATCCAAAAGCGGAAGTCTGCAACCACCAGCTTATGTTGGGGTACAACACTCTCTCCAGGTATCACCTTACAGTCTAGGAACGGATGCCTATCTTCTCTTCTCGAGAGGATGTAATCAATCTGGCTAGAGTGTTGGCCACTACTAAAAGTCACGAGATGTGATTCTGTCTTTCTAAAGAGGGTGTTAGCTACAATCATGTTGTAGGCTAGAGGAAAGCTTAAGACATCTTCTCCTGCTTGATTCCTGATGCCATAGCCAAAGCCCCCATGCGCCCCTTCAAAACCTAGGTTAGATGTATCCACATGGCCATTGAGGTCTCCTCCTATGAAGAGCTTCTCACCAATCGGTACACTCCTAACCATGTCTTCCAGGCCTTCCCAGAACTCCCTCTTGGTGTTCTCATTGTGGCCTACTTGTGGGGCATACGCGCTGATAACATTGAGAACCAAGTCCTTAACTACTAGCTTGACCAGGATAATTCGGTCCCCATGTCTCTTGACGTCTACCACTCCATACTTGAGGCTCTTGTTGATCAAGATGCCTATGCCATTTCTGTTTGCAGCCGTCCCTGTGTACCACAGCTTGAAGCCGGTATCCTCCACCTCCTTCGCCTTCTGTCCTCTCCATTTGATTTTTGGACGCAAAGGATATCAACACCTCTCCTCACTGCTGCATCAACTAGATCCCGAAGCTTCCCTGTCAGAGACCCTACGTTCCAGCTACCTAAGCAAATCCTCCTAGGCTCAGCTAGCTTCCTTACCCTTCGCACTCGTCGAGTCAAATGCGAAGACCCTTGCTCATTTTCCACTACATCCGGGCGCCGATGTAGCGCGCCACTAAGGATGCTACGACCCGATCCTCGCTCACTTACCACCGTATTCGGATCAAGATACAGCGCGCCACCTGGGGGTGACGGCCTGGCCCTTGCCCATTTTCCACCACACCCGGGTTCCTATGTGGCGCGTCGCTGAGAGGGTTATGCCCCAACGAAAATCTTTTGGGTTTCATCTCTATAAGAGTGGCTGAGTTTTTACGTTGGCTCGCCAAGCCTATCACAACCCTCCTCCTTTACCCGGGCTTGGGAACGGCTATGTTGAGACAACACACACAACTAAAACCTGAACCGTGTTTGATGCATCCGTCACCGCAAACGTTTTACACATTTCTGATGGTTTTCATACAACACTGTTTGCGATTATGGCATCGCGCACAGTTTCTCGAAGGGTCTCTGATCGTAGTGTCGCGTTAGGAGCATCCTGCAGTAGTGGGCGAATTATTTTGTTTGCTCATAATATGGACGCACTTCCTTGCATGCGAAGATGTAGCTGGTGGGTCCCAACTGTTAGGGGAAACATTTTTTTCGTGAAATGCGATGGCCCGTTCGGTGGGTCCTTGCTGTCAGGTGGAGGGATCATTATTTTCCGCATAATAAGGAGGCACGGCCGTGGACCCAGCTGTCAGCCTCTCCACGTACAGTACTCTTCTGATGGAAGTCGTTTGTTGACCACATTGACCACGCCGCGCCGAGAGCACCAAGGCGGTGGACGACGGTGAGGCCTAGGAAGGGGACGCCGCGGAGCCGGGGAAGACGCACAGTGGATGCCCATGCGGAGAGGAGTACGAGGGTTCACTGGTTCAGCTGCGGTGTGAGGCTGTCGTCGCTGCAGGGCCTGTCCAGCGGTGGGAGTAGTATGGAGCTGTGAGACCTCCACGACAGCACAGCCGGCCGCGGGAGGCAGGAGCAGGCGGCACGACCGGCGCTGCTTTGGGCGGCTGGTGCAAGAAGACCAGAGGTTGAAGAAGAACTACGGCCGTTGGATGGACATCATAAGGTCACTGGAGCTAGAATCGTTCATATTGACTAAGTTGCAAAGCCCTCCGTCCCCGTCAACTTAGTAGGCCCACATGTTAGCCTCCCACTATGCTGGATCCCAGCTATAAGGGGGAGTATTCATTTTTTTGTGCGTAATAAGGAGGCACTTCCTTGCGTGCGAAGATATAGTTGGTGGGTTTGACCTGTCAGCGGGGGGGGGATGTTTTTTTCGTGAAATACAGAGGCCCTTCCGGTGGGTCCCAGATGTGAGGTGGAGGAATCATTATTTTGCGCGTAATAAGGAGGAATTTCCTTGTGTGCGGCCGTGGACCCAGCTGTCAGCCTCTCCATGTACAGTCCATGTCCGATGGATGTCGTTCGTTGACCACGTTGACCACGGCGCGCCGAGAGCACCAGGGCGGTGGACGACGGCGAGGCCTAGGAAGGGAACGACACAGAGCCAGGGAAGACTAGGCAGTGGTTGCCGACGCGGTCGGGAGTACGAGGGCTTACTGGTCCGGCTGCCGTTGTTGGAAAATAACAGGAGGTGTGGGTGAGTAGAGGAATGGCCTGGCCAGCAATGGAGTAGGGTAGGGTGGTGCGGCCTGTGCGGCAGCACAGCCGGCCACGGGAGGCGGGAGCAGGCAGTCCCCCCGGCGCTGGTTTGGGCGGCTGGAGCAAGAAGATCAAATATTGAAGAAGCAGCACGGCCGTTGGACTAACATCCAACGGTCACTGCTGCTAGAATCTTTTGTGGACTAAGTTGACAAAGCCTTTCGTACACGTCAACCTAGTAGACCCACAAGTCAGCCTCCAAATCTGTCCCAAACAGCATACAACCCAAAATTTCTAGCCAGATTCAAATTAATTTAAACACTAAACATATCTTAATTTAAATCCAATGAAATTTTACCCGCACAAAAATAATGAAATTTAAAATATCAAAATTCGAAAGAAAAAAGTATTTTGGAACTAATTGCCTGTTTGCTGTATTTTTTCATTTTATAGCCCATTTGATATTACTTATAGCCCATTTTCTAGGAAAAATGCATCCCTCCTCGTCTTGAAAGATTTCCGGCCCAGCAGGGCGTAGAAAAGCATGTAGGACTACGTTGGTTATTCTACAAAAAACAAAAATAGCTGGGCTAGCCATTTTCAGAAAGGAAAAAATAAACTGAGCTAGTCATGTGCTAAACATATGAAATAAAAGCCCGGGCTAGACGGGCCACAACTCCCGAACAACCCAATTGATAACCTTCTCCGTCCCGAAAAAACAAAATTACTGCGCGTGCTACTAGGTACCTACTATCATCCTCACCATGTATAGTCATCTCCTTATTCCTCTCGTTTGTTGACCATGTTGACAACACTGGAGCGCGGCGCCGCGGCGAGTGAACCAAGGCGGAGGACGACGGTGAGGTCTCGGACGGGAATGAACAGGAGCCGGGGAAGATGCGCATAATTTTAGGGTACGATGTGGCCACGATGCTTGTGCGGTAGCACAGCCACCCGTGGGAGGCGGGAGCAGGTGGTCCCGCCAGCGCTGGTTTGGCTTTGGCGGCTGGAGGAAGAAGAGGCTGAAAAAACACGACAGACGTTGAATGTCAATCCAACGGTCAAGGTTGGCACAATCGTTTGTTGACTAAGCTAACACCAAGTAGCATACTTTTTTATATATAGGAAGAAATAAAACTAGGCTCGTTCGCCTGATAACATTCCCGAAACTGCGACCGTTCGATCTTGCATCGCAACTAAAACTGTGAGGAAAATGCGTTCGTGTGTCCTCCTCCTCCGAGGGAATGTTCGCCACATAAGTGACTAGCACCCTTGGTTTTCAACCGAGAGGTCTTGGGTTCAAGTCCCAGGAACTCTCAATTTTGACCTCCTTCCTCCCTCACAAAAAAAGAAAGAAAACCAAAGACTTGAGAAGGCATACAGAACAAGCTAGTGTACCAGTAAAGAGACGTTGCTAAGTTTTAGAAAAAAGAGACGTGCTCCTGTAGCTGGTTCGAATCCAAACCTAGACTATGACTATATATGGTGCTATGCTACTCTGCAAGTAATGAAACTGACATATCCAACATTCGCTTCTCCTCTTCTCTACTTACTCTGCCTAGCATCAGAAGCTATGGCCGCAGCAACCATCACTGGTCCGCGTCGGTCCTAAACAAACGGTTTAAAACCCCTTTCCACGACGACATTTGGAACCGTCGACAAGTGAGTGTGGGCGATAGGGGGGCCCTTCCCACATGACCCAGAAACCGTCGGGGATAGGGCCCCTACAGTACTCCTACTCGTTTCTGCTCGCATTGCTATCGCAATCGGTATTCTGTGGTGCTACATTTACGATGTGCGGCCCATCACAAACGGTTCACTATTATAGAATGTGTATGATGCGTGACCCATCACAAACGGTTCATCGTTAAGAAGATTAGCTAATCGTCGTACGAGCGTCGGACAGGATTACAAAACGTCGGACCATTTTAACATCGTAGTACATGACAACTATCGCACACGCTATTCTGTGGTGCAACGTTTACGATGCATACTTCATCAGAAACAGTTCATGGTTGTGAATCGTGTATGATAAGGCAACTAACACAAACGTTTAGTTTGCCCGCACCGTTTGTGATATTGTCTAACATCGCACACACTTTTCAAACGGCAACTGTGTGCATGCTTGCATATGTTTCCTCTCTGTGAACCATCTCCGATTATGGTTCATATCGCAAACGTTTGTGTTTTACCAACCGTGTGTGCCATAACAACCTGGAGAGCGTAATTTCACCGTAATTTAATTGCTGCTTTTCCAAATTGTACCGGATTTGGATTTGAATTTGAATGTATGCTACAGCTTTATTCATATCCATCAGGTTCAAACAACCAATGCATTATTCGATTCATAGGTATATATGTTCAAGAATTACATAAGAACCAAATAATTATGAACCACAGTTGTACACTTGTACTATTAAAGAAGGTAAAAGAAGAGGCGAAATATATTCTGGTTGCTGAACAAGGTGAAGCGGAATGCCCATATTGTGCCCTCCTCCGTGCAGAAGGCACGCACGACTCTAGTCCAACCCCTTGTGATGGCCGACCGACCATCCCTCACGGTCTTCATAAAAACATATAGATAATCATCGTGTTCTGGTAGAAATACTTTAACCTTTGCATGCCCACCAATCATGTAGTTTGAGAGGTAATCTTGAGTAAACTGCTTTGGCAACCACCGCAAAGGAAAAAGATTCAGACATTATCATCTAACACAACTCATTATGGGCAGTAAAAAGAAGGCTACAGAGTTCTTACTTACCATCCTGCAGTTCGTTGTTGTCTTGGATAAAGTGTAAACAAATAGTTTAATTGCTATATTTGGACCCATTTTACTAACAATCTTTATCAGCTTCCTCACTTGATGATGGTTCATCGATATCTCATTGCCCCATACGCAAAAAGGGTCGAAACGCGGATCTTTACCAATGACATATGTACCTAAAAGCACCAAGTTAATATTAGAAGCTAAACAGCAATTGTACAATGATGTAGTACAACACTCTTTTATAATATGTCTATATACATCTGTATGTGGTAGTCCATTTGAAATCTCTAAAAAGGCAAATATTTAGGAATGGAGGGAGTATCTTATAACATCCAATATACTCACATATTAGATGAATTAACATCTTATATTATGGGCAGGAAGGAGTTTAGTTCATTCTTACAAATTATCTGCTGTTGTATCCATGGGTTACAGTTAGTTTGAGCTAGTTCGGGCTCAAATAGCCCTAAAGTATATCTAAACAAGAGGGCTAGTTTGTGCTAGTTGCATCTATAACCCACCCAAAAAATTAGTATCCAACCCAAGAGGTGCTAATTGGAGCTAGTTCTCCTAGTGCATTTATTGTTAATCTAACCCTGCCATCCAAACAACTCTTTGGATGGAGTTAGTCCAGGGTTAGTAATGAGCTAGAAACTAACTCTAACCTCTAGCTAAGTTGAGTATCCAAACCGGGTTGTGTTGTTGCTATTGCTGCTCTTCTAAGTATATCTAGACATCATTAGAACATTAATGTAACACTCTTCCTTATTGCTATGTAGCCTAGGATTGCATATTTAGACATTAAGTACAATGCATGTTGCTATGTAGCCTCAGATATATTACATATGGCCCTAGTTAACCTAAGGAAAATGGGTTGCAGATATATTCAGTTAAAAGTCCGATTCACCGATTAGTCCCTTATCAGCCGCCGGCCTATATGGTACCAGCTACCGATATCCTGAACAGTGAGCAGATATAAGCCATGGGATGAAACTAACCTCGATGGAAAACAGCAGTCGTTCCCAAAATTGTCCCGTGTAGGTACATCAAGAAGCATGTTAAGCACAACAGGTTAAACATCAACCAAAATTACACATGGCAGACAAAATAATCTCCAAAAGATAGATTCAGTGTGCAGGTTTAAGCACGCTAGTAAAGCAAAACAAGTGGAAAGGTGTGCCAACTACAACAGGGCAAATAGTTAACAACAAGCAAACATGGTCATTCAAACTGGTATTGTGTCGGTCTAAGTACACTGGTTATGGTTAAATAAAAATGGAAATGCATGTTAACTACAAGATGCAGCAACCAAATGTAGTCATTCATGGTGGTATTGTTGAAACTGGTACTGATGAAATTGAACTACACAGTTCATACTTGCACATATAGAACATCACGTTGTGAATAACTGGAAAAACAAGGCATACTACGAACAACCAAAGATAGCATTTGAAAATGAACATATGCTAACTACAAAATACCGAATAATCAAAAATCTTTAAAAGAGGCATATGCTAGCTATAACAGGCTTAACAGCAAGCAAATATATGCATTCCTATCGGTATGTTTAAAACTGGATTGATGAAATGTACTACACAGTAAATAATTGCACATATAGAGCATCACATTGTGAATAACTGAAATAAACAAGGCATACTGCAAACAACCAGATATATCAATTAAAACTGGACATATTCTCACTACACTAGAAAAGGGACTCGACAAAACAAATCATGGGTTTCCCCCTGTGAAGAGGCACGGCAAAACAAATCATGGGTTTCCTCACTTGTCATGGATGGGCTCGTTCCCGTGGGAAGAGCACGGACCCTAGATGCGCTCCATGTCGTCGCAGATGGGCTCCTTCCCCTTGGAAGAGCACGGCTGTAGGGTTCCCTCCCTGATGTCGCAGACGAGCGCTTTCCCCTTGGAGGAGCAGATGGGATCTTTCCCCTTGGAAGAGCCAAAGAGGGTGCCCTCCTCGTGGTCGTCGTCGATGAGGTCTGACTTGGAAGCTGTGGATCCCAAGCCAGCGTCGCAAAACGTGTCCTTCAGAAATGACAAAAGGGGCTCGATGGCGATGTAGAATGGCAAATTGTTGACAGCGAGCCAGAGGAGATCAGCGGCGGGGCCATGGATGAGATCGACGACGGTTGAACCCAAGGGGTTAGGGGTGGGCCACTTAACCTGTGACACAGCCCACCTCAGGGCGTCGCTGTCCATGACCTCGATGTCGTAGCCGGCGGACGAGACATGCCCGCATACTCTAGCCCGCTGCTTGAGTGCCTGTCGCCAGTAATGGTCGTCAGCTTCCTCGGTGACGTCGGGCGAAGATACAGCTATACACCTCTTCTGGGCCAGTTTCTCCTCGAGCTCCATGGGAAGCATAGCCGGTCTTAGGTTGTGACGCTCTGAAGTGGGGGATGGGGATGGGGATCTGTGGGAAAGGGGGCCTTTGGCAGGCGTCATCTAAGAAACTCAGGGCGGCCTGGGTATGGAGATTGGTGGGTAAGCTGCACGGGCAAACCGGCAGATGTTGACAATGAGGCCTTGCGGCAGCGGCGGGGACTTTGCTAGGGTTTTAAGCGAGGGAGTGTGTGTGTGTGCATGCGCGCACGCATGCCCGAGGAGGTTTTGGTGTGTGTGTGGAGGGGGGCGGGGTGCTTGAGGAAATGACGCGGGTACTAAAATTTTTACTACGTGGGAGCCAAAGGCGGGAGTGAAATGCCGGGCTATTGAAAATTTTGATGATAGTAAATCGCACACGGTCCGGAGATAACAAGCGTGTGTTATGAAACAGAAAAACCTCGAGGAGGGCAGATATTTTCTAGGGATGCAGGCAGGATTGGGAACAAGAAACAACGCACACGGTCCGGAGATAACAACTGTGTGTTATGAAATAGAAAAACCCTCGAGGCAGGCAGATATTTTTGAGAGGGGGAGCCTCGTGGAGCCCAATGTACTATGCGGATGTGTGCGTGACAGGTGCACCAGCGTGGCACACGGTTAGTTTGAGTGAACCGTGTCTGTTGCATCATCCGACTTGTCTAATGTTCATAAGTTTGGCGAAAAATGATGCGGGAGAGGGTCATAACATGAACACACTTGAATGTTGACCAAATTTATGTTTCAAAAGGGTGGTTTGATTTACAAATACCAAATGCAACTTCGATGTGGCACCTCTCTCGCAAAGTGCATGGTATTGCTTACCCCCACCCACCTCATGTCGGCATGAAGGGAATCCTAAGCTATGAATGCACGCCCCTCCCCCTCAACCGAGGTTCACCTATCAAAGTGCGAAGTAGCTAGCAGCCCCCCTCCTCCCTCATGTTGGCACGAAGGGAATCCTAAGCTATGAATGCATGCCCCCCAAGCGAGGTTCGCCGTAGCAAAGTGCGAAGTAGCTAGCAGCCTCCCTCCCTCGTGTCGGCACGAAGGGAATCCTAAGCTATGAATGCATGCCCCCCAACCGAGGTTCGCCTAGCAAAGTGTGAAGCAGAGCTAGCAGCCCCCCTCCCTCGTGTCAGCATGAAGGGATTCCTAAGCTATGAATGCATGCCCCCACCCAACCGAGGTTCACCTAGCAAAGTGCGAAGTAGATAGCAGCCCCCCTCCCTCGTGTCGGCATGAAGGGAATCCTAGCTAAGCTATGAATGCATGCCCTCCCCCCAACCAAGGTTCACCCTAGCAAAGTGCGAAGTAGCTAGCAACCACCCCTCCCTCGTGTTGGCACGAAGGGAATCCTAAGCTATGAATGCACATGCCCCCCCCAACCGAGGTTCACCTAGCAAAGTGCGAAGTAGCTAGCAGACCCCCCCTTGTGTCGGCACGAAGGGAATCCTAAGCTATGAATGCATGCCCTCCCCCCCAACCGAGGTTCACCCTAGCAAAGTGAAAAGTAGCTAGCAGCTACCCTCCCTCATGTCGGCACGAAGGGAATCCTAAGCTATGAATGCACATGCCCCCCCCCAACCGAGGTTCACCTAGCAAAGTGCGAAGTAGCTAGTAGCCTCCCCCTCGTGTCGGCACGAAGGGAATCCTAAGCTATGAGCATGCCCCCTCCCCCCCAACCGAGGTTCACCTAGCAAAGTGCGAAGTAGCTAGCAGCCCCCCACCCCCCACGTGTCGGCACGAAGGGAATCCTAATTAAGCTATGAATGCATGACCCCCCGTCCATGCGACCCCAGAGATGGGCTAGCTCGCCAATAATCACGCAAGTAGCTAGTCCCCGAAGACAACCACTGCATGTGTGTGGCCCAAACATATGTATGGCGAGGTGTGTTTTTGAGTAACAATGGAACAACTTTGATGTGGCACCGTGATTTCGAACTAGAAATCCCCACACTGAGTGAGGGTTAGGTTGACGATGCATATGTATGTTACACCACACTTCAAGACAACGACGGGGATTCATACATACATGCATGCATGCGTGCATAGTATATGCGCTCAAACTTAATTAGGTCTGAATCTCACCATGACCTTACTACGATAACACAAACCAAATGACAAATCCGCCAAGGTAACTTATCTTGTTGTTGGTGAAGGTGATCATGGATGTCCACGCAGGCCCACGAATATATAGGCTTGTCGCCGATAACCACGCGAGGGAGTGTATCATTCGAAGGCAACCACTACATGCATATGTATGGAGGTGATGCATGCATGCATGTTTGAATACACAACATAGTTCTGGCGCGTGTGTCAAAAATCGTACACTAGCTCCCCACACAGAGCGAGATCGGTTCATGATGGTGTCGTTGTACTAGCTACTTCGACTCGATGGGAGGGATTCATGCATACACATGCATGTGTGTGTGCTCAAAGTGTATCATGCATGTCATCCCAGAGCAAAAATAATAATCCTCTCCTAAGTCAAATTAACCTCTCTTATTGTCAGGCAAAAAGAAGTGATGGACCAAGCGGGCCCACAGATGGAAAGCATCGATATCGCTGATAATCGCTTAAGTGGGTGCGAGCGGACAACCACCACCGCTTTGCATGTGGGCCAAACATATATATGTTGAATACCCAAAGTGCACAACTTTGATGTGCCACATGCCTCAAAAACCGTAAACCATGCACCCACACAGAGCGAGGTTCATATCAAGCGTACTACATATGATGGTCCCTTCCCCCCTCTTCACCGCATACTATATGCTCCTGCCGTAATATATGTACAACCCAAAAGAGTCCTCATCGATGGTGAAATTAATTAACCTCTCTCGATGTAGGTCAAAGTGATGCATGCTTGCATGCATCGACGATGGCCTCGTGGGCCCACAGATGAAAGCGTCACGTGAGTGTCCTAGCTAGGATATATATGCATGTGGCCTAAAAAGGTGTTGTGTGATGTTTGAATAACCAATTTCACAATTTTGATGTGCCACGTGCCTCGGTAACCAAAAAGTCCTGACACTGAGTGAGGTGTACTTGTTCACGGATGCATACGTATAGTATATATGCTAGTCCCCTCCCACCTCTTTGACGCGTACAATATACCACCATAACACATACAAAAAAGATTCTACCTTGTTGGTCAAATTACCCTCACTACCGGCTGTTTGTCAAAGTGATGGAGGACGATCTCGCGGGCCCACAGAAAGCATCACACGCAAGTATTGAGTGTCGTGTAGGACAACCATCGACTGCATGTGGCAAAACATTTATGTTGAAAGGGTTGTGTAATGTTTTAAATAACGATTTCACGACTCTGATGTGGCACCAGCCTGCCTTACAAAACGGCCAACCCACACGGTGGCTCACAACTCGTAGTGTACTGTGAGCCACGCGCCACCCCTAGATGCACACACCCACACACACAATGTGCGAATCCACCGCAACTATGATGCATGTTAAATTAATTATCCCATGATGAACATACATGTTACCAAAGGAGGGACGTTTTAATTTCAAAAAAATCACAGAGATCATTAAGACGTTTTAGTACATTGATTGATTGATTTTCTATGGGTATAATGTGAAAAAATCAAATTTGAGCTACATGCACACATGACAGTGCACCTAAATGGATTGCAAAAACACATGTGTCTCACTAGGTGCATGTTTACTCCCCGTGCAACAAATTTCAAACATTGAGAATCTTGATTTTTAAATTCTAGTACATCCAAAACTTATTTGAAGTTCATAAATCTTATCGTGTTGTCATATGGACACCAATAAAAAGAGGCATTGTACTTTTTTTGTCAAATTTGAGACCAGTTTTGCTGTAATTTTTATCTAATTACAGACGGGAGATTATTACTAATTGTGAACCAATATCCCAAACGGATTATTTATTCCAACCGTGAGCGTTAGACCAACAATGGATACGTGCCATTCTTCGGTTAAGCAATAAAGCGGCAGCACGAAGCATCCAAATGGAAAAACAATATACGTGCCGCCGTGCGACCCGTGTGGCATGCGAGCAGGCGTGAGTTGACAGGACACATGCAAGTAGTCCGCCGTGCAGGCAGACGGGGCGGCGTGTTCTACCTCTTGAGCACTGTGTTGGTTTACCCTTGAAGAGGAAAGGGTGATGCAGTAAAGTAGCGTAAGTATTTCCCTCAGTTTTTGAGAACCAGGGTATCAATCCAGTAGGAGACTACACGCAAGTCACCTCGCACCTACACAAACAAATAAGAACCTTGCAACCAACGCGATAAAGGGGTTGTCAATCCCTTCATGACCACTTGCCAAAGTGAGATCTGATAGAGATAATAAGATCAATATTTTTGGTATTTTTATGATATAGATTGAAAGTAAAGATTGCAAAGTAAAATAGATTGGAAACTTATATGATGGAAAATAGACCCGAGGGCCATAGGTTTCACTAGTGGCTTCTCTCAAAATAGCATAAGTATTATGGTGGGTAAAAAAATTACTGTCGAGCAATTGATAGAAAAGTGCATAATTATGAGAATATCTAGGCATGATCATGTATATAGGCATCACGTCCATGACAAGTAGACCGAAACGATTCTGCATCTACTACTATTACTCCACACATCGACCGCTATCCATCATGCATCTAGAGTATTAAGTTCATAAGAACAGAGTAACGCATTAGGCAAGATGACATGATGTAGAGGGATAAACTCAGACAATATGATATAAACCCCATCTATTTATCCTCGATGACAACAATACAATACGTGCCTTGCTGCCCCTGTTGTCACTGGGAAAGGACACCGCAAGATTGAACCCAAAGCTAAGCACTTCTGCCATTGCAAGAAAGATCAATCTAGTAGGCCAAACCAAACTGATAATTCGAAGAGACTTGCAAAGATAACAAATCATACATAAAAGATTTCAGAGAAGAATCAAATATTGTTCATATATAATCTTGGTCATAAACCCACAATTCATCGGATCTCGACAAACACACCGTAAAAAGAATTACATAGAATAGATCTCCAAGAAGATCGAGGAGAACTTTGTATTGAGATCCAAAGAGAGAGAATAAGCCATCTAGCTAATAACTATGGACTTAAATGTCTGTGGTAAACTACTCACACATCGTCGAAGAGGCTATGGTGTTGATGTAGAAGCCCTCCGTGATCGATTCCACCTCCGGCGGAGCTCCAAAAAAGGCCCCGAGATGAGATCTCTTGGGTACAGAAGGTTGCGGTGGTGGAAATAGGGGTTCGTGGTGCTCCTGGATGTTTTCGGGGTATATGGATATATATAGGAGGGAGAAGTACATCGGTGGAGCTGCGAGGGGCCCACGAGGGTGGGGGCGCGCCCCCTGCCTCGTGGCCTCCTCACTTCTTTCTTGACGGCCACTCCAAGTCTCCTGGATCACGTTTGTTCCAAAAATAACTCTCCCGAAGTTTTCATTCCGTTTGATATTCCTTTTCCGCGAAACACTGAAATAGGCAAAAAAAACAGCAATTTGCATTGGGCCTTTGGTTAGTAGGTTAGTCCCGAAAATAATATAAAAAGGTAAATTAAAGCCAATTAAACATCCCAAACAGATAATATAATAGCATGGAACAATCAAAAATTATAGATACGTTGGAGACGTATCAAGCATCCCCAAGCTTAATTCCTGCTCGTCCTCGAGTAGGTAAATGATAAAAACAGAATTTTTGATGTGGAATGCTACCTAGCATAATTCTTAATGTAATTTTCTTTATTGTGGCATGAATGTTCAGATCCAAAAGATTCAAGACAAAAGTTTAATATTGACATAAAAATAATAATACTTCAAGCATACTAATAAAGCAATCATGTATTCTCCAAATAACATGGCCAAAGAAAGTTATCCCTACAAAATCATATAGTCTGGTTATGCTCCATCTTCACAACACAAAATATTTAAATCATGCACAACCCCGATGACAAGCCAAGCAATTGTTTCATACTTTTGATGTTCTCAAACTTTTTCAATATATGAGTGTGAGCCATGGACATAGCACTATAGGTGGAATAGAACGGTGGTTGTGGAGAAGACAAAAAGGAGAGGATAGTCTCACATCAACTAGGCGTATCAATTGGCTATGGAGATGCCCATCAATAGATATTAATGTGAGTGAGTAGGGATTTCCATGCATCAGATGCACTAGAGCTATAAGTGTATGAAAGCTCAACAAAAGAACTAAGTGGGTGTGCATCCAACTTGCTTGCTCAGGAAGACCTAAGGCATTGTGAGGAAGCCCATCATCAGAATATACAAGCCAAGTTCTATATTGTAAAATTCCCACTAGTATATGAAAGTGACAACATAAGAGACTTTCTATCATGAAGATCATGGTGCTACTTTGAAGCACAAGTGTGGTAAAAGGATAGTAACATTGTCCCTTCACTCTTTTTCTCTCATTTTTTGGGCCTTCTCTTTTTTATGGCCTTTCTCCCTTTTTTCGTCCGGAGTCTCATCCCGACTTATGGGGGAATCATAGTCTCCATCATCCTTTCCTCACATGGGACAATGCTCTAATAATGATGATCATCACACTTTTATTTACTTACAACTTGAAAAATTACAACTCGATACTTAGAACAAAATATGACTCTATGTGAATGCCTCCGGCGGTGTACCGGGATGTGCAATGACTCATGAGTGACATGTATGAAAGAATTATAAAGGTGGCTTTGCCACAAATATGATGTCAACTACATGATCATGCAAAGCAATATGACAATGATGAAGCGTGTCACAACGAACGGAACGGTGATAAGTTGCATGGCAATATATCTTGGAATGGCTATGGTGCCATAATAGGTAGGTACGGTGGCTGTTTTGAGGAAGGTATATGGTGGGTGTATGGTACCGGCGAAAGTTGCGCGGTACTAGAGAGGCTAGCAATGGTGGAAGGGTGAGAGTCCGTATAATCCATGGACTCAACATTAGTCATAAGAACTCACATACTTATTGCAAAAATCTATTAGTTATCGAAACAAAGTACTGTGCGCATGCTCCTAGGGGGATAGATTGGTAGGAAAAGACCATCGCTCGTCCCCGACCGCCACTCATAAGGAAGACAATCAATAAATAAATCATGCTCCGACTTCATCACATAACGGTTCACCATACATGCATGCTACGGGAATCACATACTTTAACACAAGTATTTCTCAAATTCACAACTAATCAACTATCATGACTCTAATATCACCATCTTCATATCTCAAAAAAATCATCAAGTATCAAACTTCTCATAGCATTCGATGCACTTTTTATGATAGTTTTTATTAGACCCATCTTGGATGCCTATCATATTAGGACTAATTTTATAGCCAAAGAAAATTACCATGATATTCTAGAGGACTCTCAAAATGATATAAGTGAAGCATGAGAGATCAATAATTTCTATAAAATAAAACCACCACCGTGCTCTAAAAAGATATACACGAAGCACTAGAGCAAAATTGTCTAGCTCAAAAGATATAAGTGAAGCACATAGAGTATTCTAATAAATTCCGATTCATGTGTTGTCTCTCCCAAAAGGTGTGTACAGCAATGATGATTGTGGTAAACTAAAAAGAAAAGACTCAAATCATACAATAGGTCCAAGCAAAACACATATAATGTGCTGAATAAAAATATAGCATCAAGTAAAGTTACCGATGGACGAAGACGAAAGAGGGGATGCCTTCCGAGGCATCCCGAAGCTTAGGCTTTTGGTTGTCCTTGAATTTTAACTTGGGGTGCCTTGGGCATCCCCAAGCTTAGGATCCTGCCACTCCTTGTTCCATAATCCATCAAATCTTTACCCAAAACTTGAAAACTTCACAACACAAAACTCAACAGAAAATCTCATGAGCTCCGTTAGTATAAGAAAACAAACCACCACTTAAGGTACTGTAATGAACTCATTCTTTATTTATATTGGTGTTAAAACTACTGTATTCCAACTTCTCTATGGTTCATACCCCCCGATACTAGCCATAGATTCATCAGAATAAGCAAACAACACACGAAAAACAGAATCTGTCAAAAACAGAACAGTCTGTAGTAATCTGTAGGTTTAGAATAGTTCTGTAACCCCAAAAATTCTGAAATAAATTGGTGGACGTGAGGAATTTGTATATTAATCATCTTCAAAAATAATCAACCTAATCGCACTCTCCAGTAAAAAATGGCAGCAAATCTCGTGAGCGCTAAAGTTTCTGCTTTTTACAGCAAGATCGCAAAGATTCCCCCCAAGTCTTCCCAAAGGTTCTACTTGGAACAAACACTAATTAAAAGCATAAAACCACATCTAAAAATAATCTAGATGAATTATTTATTACTAAACAGAAACAAAAATAAAATTGGGTTGCCTCCCAACAAGCGCTATCGTTTAACGCCCCTAGCTAGGCAAAGAGATTTCAATGATGCTCACATGAAAGACAAGAATTGAAGCACAAAGAGATTATCATAAAACACGTGACAAACACATCTAATTGTAACATACTTCCTATGCATAGGCATCTTATAGGCAAACAAATTATCAAGGCAAGCAAAAACTTGCATATGCAAGGAAGCGGAAAGAAATAATATCAATCTCAACATAACGAGAGGTAATTTAGTAACATGAAAATTTCTATAACCATATATTCCTCTCTCATAATAATTACATGTAGGATCATAAGCAAATTCAACAATACAGCTATCACAAAACATATTCTTAACGTGATCCACATGTATGCAAAGTTGACACTCTTCCAAAATAGTGGGATTAAAATTAACTAAAGTCGTGACCTCTCCAAACCCACTTTGATCAAAAAATCATAAGATTGAACATTCTCTAAAGTTGACACTCTTCCAAACCCACTTTCAATAATATTGCAAACACTATTATCAATCTCATATTCATCATGGGGCTTAAATAAATTTTTGAGATCAAAAGAAGAATCACCCCAACCATGATCATTGCAACAAGTAGAGGACATAGAAAAACTAGGATCCCCAAGCTTAGGGTTTTGCATATTATTAGAACAATTGACATTAATAGAATTTATAATGACATCATTGCAATCATTCTTTTCATCGAAGGAACTATCAAGTTTGGGTGCAATAGCAACGACCTCATGTTTAACATAAGGAACTATAACAAATTCATCTTCATAAATATTGGCATCATGGCCACAAGAATAGCAAGCATCATGTTCATCAAGGGATATTTCAATCAAATCATCAGAATCATAATTATCTATAGATTCATGCATATCATTATTTTCTTCCAAAGCAATGGTCATTCTTTCAATAAATTCTTTGACATAGACATTATGAGCATAGTTTTCATAGCAATTTTTAAGTATATCAAAATTTTCCGATTCGAAGAGAGTAATATCATACTTTCCTATCAAAGAAGCAACTTCATAAGCACCCTTAAAAGCAACAAATTCTTTAATTTGTTCGATATCACAGTAACTATAAACACCCTTTGCATAAGAAGATAAGATTTCATTATCATTAAACTCACATAGGTAGGGGAGGTGTTTTTTAGGGTTCTTAGAGCAACAAGTAAAATCACAAATTTCACAAAGATTCCAAGCATAACACAGCAATATGATAATTTATCCCATAAGAGTCTCCCTTTTTCAGACAAACGGTGACGCACAAAATGAGCATGCTCATCTAACGATTTCCCATCAACTAGGCTAGTTGGGGTTTCAGCACGAGCGCATAAGGATCGAATATGATACAAGTAGAACACTTTAAGTGGTTCCATATCAACAGATTTTTAGCAAGCAAAGATCCAAGCAAATAGAAGGCGCATGGAAACACAAACAAAGATACATATGGGAAGAGGGCGAAGAAAAGGCAAAGGTTTTCGAAAATCATTTTAGAAGTGGGTGTCGGGTGGTAGGTGCGACATATGCCAACGGGTGGCTTATCATTGTGGGAGCCAGTAAGACATCGCCGGTGCCTGGAAACGGGATGAGGCGAAGGCATGCACGCCGGCGAATCTTACCCAGCTTCGGGGCTCTCCGTGGAGATAACACCCCTACTGCTGCTTTGCGGGGTCTCCGCATGATCACTAGATGGACAAGTAGCTACACAATGCTCCTTGAGCTGTTTGGTGGGAGGAGGAAGAAGGGCGCGGCTAGCCTGCTTCTTCTCCTTGTGTGGTGTCTAGGACAAGCAGGGGGTCCAACCCTTTGCATGGGTGCCCCGGGGGGTTTATATAGGCCTACCCCCCGGGGGTACAATGGTAATCCGACTGGGCGCGGGGCCCAGCCGTCTGTGACTGCACTCGCCGGCTTCTGCGCTGGCTGCTGGGGCCCGCCGACTGGTGGGTCCCGCCGGCTGCCGGCCCCTTGGTCAACAGGCAGGCCCCACTGGCCAGGACCTTGTCGGCGGCTGATCACTGTGGCTTCATCTTGGTGACGTGGGCTTCGTCGTGGTAGGCGCGGCTACAGTGCCACCGCCCGTCGGGCGATCGCTGTAGCCTCACCGCGTCTTGTCTCCTTAATGGGGCGTCTCCTTCGAGGGAGGTGGCAAGCCGGCTGCGGGGAGCCGGCTCTGTCTTGGGCCGACTGGGGGGAGGCGTGGCCGCCTTCGGGTGTCTCTCTGCCCGAAGGGGCCCACCATCTGTGGGCCACGTTGGCGGCCCGTCGTGGGTGACACCAAGGTCAGCATGGCAACAATGCCGCACCGGACGGGTCATGCCTACTCCGTACGGCGCACTATGCCAGGCGTGCTCTGAGATTCGGGGGTGGCAGGCTTCACTGTAGCCACGCCCCGTCGCACCGCCGTTAGGTGGATGCAAACTTTGAGGGTACGGTCTCGACTGCTTTATGGGAGCCAGCTTCTTGGAGTCTGCCTTCTCGTGGCCGGCTTCCCGAAGTCGGCCCCCCTGGCTTTCTCCATGAGGGCTAAAGTCGGGCCGCCTTCCGAAAGCCGGCCTGGATGACAACCAGCAAGGGGAAGGCGGCCCCATGTCTTGGGTTCTTAAGAGCCGGACGGGCTCGTAATTTTTTCAGAAGGGCCAGGGGAAGCCGGCTAGGCTACCCATGGCTATTTACTCCGACAGTAGTCCCCGAAGCTGATCGAGCTCCGAGGCGGACAAAGGGACGAGAAGCTTGGTCAGCTTCCCTTCCTGAAGAGCCGGCTTTGCGGGGTGTATGCCGACTTCAGAGAGCTCCGCGTCTTGCAGGCGGGAAAGGGGTCGACCTGCGTGCTGACCGCGGGCCCTCCCGGGGCCACGTGGCAGCGAGATCCTGCCAGCGCACGCGCGCGACGGGACGCCACCGCAGGCCCGGGCCCGCCACTCACAGGCCTTGGTTCGAGCGCGGATCTTCCGTGGCCCACATGGACCGCTCTCCTTCCCGCGGCGGTTTTATTTCGCCGTTAAGGTACAATAAGCGCGGGACGTGGGGGAGTGGGCACGATCGATCCCCACGTTTCCCCACGCCGCGCCTCCTCGGCTCTGCCACGCGAGCCTATAAGTAGGGGGAGGAGGGGCAGCGGCAGAGGTTCACCCGCTCTCTCTCGCTCCGCCCCTTCTCATCCTCGTTTCTTCCTCTCGTTGCCGCCGCAGCCTCCCTCTCAGCGCCGCCGCGCCTCCACATCGTCTTGCTCCCATGGCGCTGTCGAGCTCGTGGGACGGCTCCAACGTCCATGAGGACCATGTTGAGTTCCTTCGCCAGACTCGGCGCCTGCCCGACGCCAACCTCGTGCGAGTCTGCCTGGCGCCAGAGACGGAGGTCTCGCCGGCGCCGGAGGAGGGCGAGCGGGTCGTCTTCCGCTCGCACTTCCTGCGCGGCTTCGACCTTCTAGCGAGCGGATTTCTGCGCTCCTTCCTCGAGTTCTACAACCTTCAGCCGCATCACCTCACGCCCAATGCGGTGATGCTACTGTCGGCCTTCGTCTCCCTCTGCGAAGGTTTCTTGGGGCTGCTCCCCACGCTGGAGCTCTAGGGGGAGTTCTTCCAGAGCAAACTCGGCACCGTCGTCGCAGGCGTGCCCGCCCCCTGCGGGGCCTTCATCGCCATAAGGAGGGCGGGCGAGAACAACCCGTTCCCTCCCATCCCCCTGATCCAGTCGGTGAAGATCTGGCAGAAGTCATACTTCTACGTGAAGAACGTCGCCGAGCAAGGAGACCACGTCAACCTACCGGCTTATGCAGCCGGCGCGCCGGCTGGGAGGCAGCCTTCATGGAGTTTCCGGTCCCGGTCACTGTCTCAGGCCGGGAACGCTGCCGTCTCCCGGCTTTGGGTGATGATCCAGTCGGAAGGCCTGAGCGGGGCCAACTTGGTGGCCGCCTTCGTGGAGCGCCAGATATCTCCTCTCCAAAGCCGGCCCCACATGATGTGCCAGATGAGCGGCCGCTTCGACCCAAGCCGGTTGAGCACCAGGGAGATGCCTCATGCGGAGGTATCATACATGGTAAACTATATCTCCAACTGCAAGCTCGCCGAGGACTGGCGATACGGCAAGGTGCCGTATTCTCGCGCCAACCCTCCACCCGTGGTAAGCTTTCCTTTCTTTCTTCTTTCCGTTGGTAGCCGGCTTTATGATGGCCGGCTTCTGATCAGTCGGTTCTTCTTAGCAGAACCCCCTTCTCCCGCCGACGACCAGAGCAGCGGGGATAGAACGCCAGTATGCCTCCGACCGCACGGCAGACGATGTCGACGACCCGGATTTGGGGGCGGCTGCCATGGAAGACGCGGTCATGGGGGACGACGCCGAGCCTGGGGGCTCAAGGCTTACCGCCAGCTTCGAGGACTGGCCGGATGATGCTGAAGCCGAAGTCGCCCCACGTCGCCAGCCGGCGGCCGACCATCAGGGCGCGGGCTCGTCCATCGCGCCGGCTGCCGGCGGCGGTGCACAGAAGCGCCGGGCTGGTTAAGGCCTCTTCGGCAGTCGGCCGAAGAACTCCAAAGCCTCTACCGCGGCGACCAAGCGAGATGAGGCGGCTGCGAAAGCGGCCCGCTTCCGCAAGGCGGTGAAGCAGCCTCAGGCGGTCTCAGCGTAAGTCGTCAATTGCCCTGTCCCATGCTTTTCATTGTTCTCTTTTGTTCGAAAATTCTTCTTGACCCTATCCCGCTTGCTGGCCAGGGCGCCACTTTCCCTTGAGCGGGGTCCGGGCGGCTCCGTAGTGGGGCCGGCTGGGGCGTCTTCGAGCTCCCGCCGCGTGGACCCCCGCGCCGACCTCTGGGAGGCCACGGAGCGGAACGCCCATGAGGCGCGGGAGGAGCGCGAGGCGGCGGAAAGAGCGGCCGCCCATGCATCGAAGGAGTAGGCCGACGCGGCAGCCAAGGCCCAGGCGGAGGCGGCGACTACGGAGACGGAGGTGGAGGGCTCGGGCAACCAGCCTCCGCTGCTCGCCATTCCCCTCCGAGCCGTGGCGCCTGACACCCCATTGCCCTTGGCGGAGGAAATCGTCCAAGGCCCGCCGCTGATGGAGAGGGGGGAGGACCCCATGGCCTTCGCGAGGAGAGCGCCGCCAGCAGCGCCAACCGGAGCGGGCCAAGGCGGCCAGTCGTCAGCGGCGCCAGAGGAGCCGGCCGGGGGTGAGCCGGAGGACAGAGCCGGCCTCCAGATGCAGCCGATGATGTGCCGGTGCGCAGTGGGAGGCGCCGCTCCGCCGGAGTCGCGCCGAGTCGCGGGCGCAGGCCAGTCGGCGGAAGATCTGGAGGCGGCTAGCACTGCCACGTCCGAGTGGACTCCCAGCGGGGGGTCTGGCGAGCTAAATGTGGCGGCTCAAGGGGTCCGGAGCTGGCTTCAAGCTCAGGCCGCCCTACTGCAACATTTCACCCAGGAGTTCCTGTCGACGCGAGCCGCCATCCGGGTGAGTCCTTCATTCTTGGCCGCTTTGATCTCTTGATTTCTTCCATGGGGGCGCGTCAGCGCACCCACTAAGTGTAGTCCCCGAGATTCGGGGCGACTGCTGCGCAGTCGGGTCGGATCTTTCTTGACGGCTACCTTACCTTTGCTTCTTGTCTGAACTTCCAGGAATATCACAACTCCCGTGCTGCCGCCTTCAACTCCCAGGCTCGGGAGTTGAGCCGGAGGACCGACGACCTGGCCGACAGCCGAAGTAAGTACTCGATCTTGTCTGTCTCCTGTGGGGGGCGCGTCAGCGCACCCACTGGGTGTAGTCCCCGAGATTCGGGCCGACTACTGAGCAGTCGGGTCGGATCTTTCTTGACGACTCTTTCCTTATTGGTTTTTCTTTTTCTTTGTCTTCAGGGGCCAACGCCGACTTGAGGAAGGAGCTCGGTGAAGCGAAGGCCGCCCTTTATACCAAGGATGCCGAGTACGCTGCCTTGGTCCAGGAACATGATCGCCTGGCCAAGAAGCTGGCCGACCAAGAGAAGAGCCACAAGGCGGCCCTGCAGACGGCGCAGGATAGCGAGGCCGCCCTGAAGGCAGAGTATGAGACCGAGGCGGCGAGCTGGGCTGAGACCCGGCGAGCACTGGATGAAGGCTTCGGCCGAATCGAGGACTTGATCGATGGTAAGCCGCCTTCCTCGCCCCTCTCCTGCCCCTTGCCGCCTGGGTTTTGGCTTAACTTGTGCTGCTGCTTATTTTTTTTGTGCAGATTACTTCCCCGGCTACTCCGCCTTCGCCGCCCAAAGCATCGAGGCCCATCGCGAGGCGCGCCATCAGGCAGGGGCCAACATCGCGCCGGATGCGAACCAGACGCTTGAGGAGCAGCTCTTGGCTGTCCAGGCGCGGTTGCAGCCGGCTCATCGGATGCTTCGCCGGCTCCAACGTGCCGGGGTGCAAGTGTTGGCCGCCCTCTGGCCCGGCGAGGCGATCCCCCGCACCCCAAGCCGGATTGCCGACTGGCTGGAGGTCGCAGTTGGTCGCTTTGAGGCTTGGAAGGCGTCGGCGGCCCGCCTCGGAGCCGGGCGGGCGTTGGAGTTCGTTCGGGCTTGGTACCCAGGGCTGAGCCTAGACCAGCTGCGCACTTGGCGGATGGAGGCCGACGCGGCGCTGGAGGAGGTGAGGCCGGCTATCGCCCAGCGGGCTTCAACGATCGCCGAGTGCACCGACATCAGCGTTTTTGCACCCGAGATCGATGATGACGGTGTTGCCCAGCCGGAGGAGTGGTTCGGGCTGAACCCGGTGGTGGGCGAGGACTCGGCGGAGGAGATTTCCTCCAGCGATGAGGGCAAGGATGACGAAGAGGAGGACGGCGAAGACGTCGAGCCGGCTGGTGGAACAACCGGTCGACCTCAGGCCGACCGTGCCTCCAGCAACGAGGCGCGTGGAAGCGTGCCCTCTGCGGGAGGCGGTGACCAAGCCGAAGTTCGCCAGCCGGCTGCTCCTTCAGCCGGCACGACCGTCTCCGCCAACCCGCCCGGCTCGTTGGTTGCTCCGCCAGCTTGACCTGCCGTCCTTATTTTTCCTGCTTGTTGTCTTTTGAACAATTTTCATTAAGTTTTCGCAGTTCCACCCACTGGGGGTGTATCCAAACTATGTTGAATGCTGGCCTCTTGGAGGTCTTTTATGTAAATATTGTTATGTGCATGTTTGGTTTCCATTCGCGTATGCTTTTTATCCTTAGGCCTTTTCCTTTGCCGCCTTCCCTCTCTGGGGAGGCAAGTACTCGAGCTTTCTTGGATTGAAGTGAAGTGAATGGAAACCGGCCGGCCGGCTACTCTGGTAGCCAGTCGGCGATGGGAGAAAAACCGGCTTTTGTTATATTAGTCCGTTAGTCCCTAGCCGTTTTTCATGTGGGCGCCCGTTCCTGCCTTTAACTCTTGCCAGCCGGACAGCCGGTTCTTCGAACTGCGAGTTTTGGCAAGAGAAGGCTTCGGAGCCGGCACACTACTTGTCTGACTGCGGGTAGGACTTCTAATATAACTCCAGTCGGCGAGTCCCCGAGCCGACTAGTCGAACCCGGTGCCGGACTGAACAAGTAAATGAAATGACAAGGTCATAAGCATGATACTTTTCATTCATAGATAAGAGATGGCAGTCCCCGAGCCCTCCTCGGGGGGCCTATTGTCTCGAACTTAGTACAAAAGTTAGCGTAATACATACTGCATTTCAGCTGTAAAATCTTCGAAGGAGGTTGGCGTTCCATGGTCGTTCCGACTCCTTGCCGGAGTCGTCTCTCTTGCGTGCCTTCGGCTTCTGTGCGTCAATCAGGTAGTAGGAGTCGTTGCCTAGAGCTCTGCTGATGACGAAGGGGCCTTCCCAAGGGGCCGAGAGCTTGTGCTGGCCGGCTGTTTGCTGGATCAGCCGGAGCACAAGATCGCCCTCTTGGAAAGATCTTGGCCTGACCTTTCGGCTGTGGTAGCGGCGCAAACCCAGCTGGTAGATGGCGGACCGGCTGAGGGCTAACAGCCGGCTTTCTTCCAGCAGGTCGACGCCGTCTTATCGTGCTTCCTTGGCCTCCGCTTCCGTGTACATGGTTACTCGAGGCGAGTCGAACTCGATGTCAGTTGGGATGACCGCCTCGGCACCATACACAAGGAAGAAAGGGGTGAAGCCGGTTGACTTGTTTGGTGTAGTGCGCAGACTCCAGAGGACAGCCGGCAGCTCATCGAGCCAACAGCCGGCTGAACGCTCCAGAGGTACGATCAGTCGGGGCTTGATGCCGGAGAGGATGAGGCCGTTGGCTCACTCGACCTGGCCGTTTGACTGCGGGTGGGCGACGGATGCTAAGTCCAGCCGGATACCTTGGGCTGCGCAGAAACGTGCCAAGGCTCCTTTGGCACAATTCGTGCCATTGTCGGTGATGATGCTGTGTGGCACGCCGTACCGAGTTGTTATGTCTGCGATGAATGTCACAGCAGTCGGCCCATTCAGCTTCTTGATCGGCTTTGCCTCAATCCACTTGGTGAATTTGTCCATGGCGACGAGCAAATGCGTCATGCCGCCACGCGCCGTCTTGAATGGGCCCACCATGTCCAGTCCCCAAACAGCGAAGGGCCAGGTGAGGGGAATGGTCTTGAGTGCCGAAGCCGGCATGTGTTGCTTGGAGCTGAAGAGTTGGCACCCCTTGCAATATTTAACTAATTCTTTGGCGTCATCCAAAGCGGTCGGCCAGAAGAAACCGTGGCGGAAGGCTTTGGCGACAAGTGATCTTGAGGCCGCATGGTGGCCGCATTCTCCTTGGTGAATGTCTCTGAGGATTGCGATGCCCTTCTCTTGCTCGACGCACCGTTGCAGGACACCAGTGACACTATGCTTGACTAGTTCTCTGTTGACGATTGTGTATGCTCCGGCTCGATGTTGGACTTGTCTTGCCTCTGTTTTGTCAACCGGCAGATCTTGGTTTACTAGGAAGTTGAGGATGGACTGAGCCCATGACGGAGCCGCGACTTCTTCTACTGCCAACGTGGCTACTGCCACCAGGGTGGGCGGGCTGGGTGGTGATATGCTGGAGTCGGCCGCCGGCTGTTGTGCTGGTGCAGTCCCCGGGCCGGCTACCGCAGTCCCCGAGCCGGGTGTGGCAGTCCCCGAGCCGGTTGCCGAAGTCCCCGGGCCGGCTACGGGAGTCTCTGGGTCGCCTGCTTGGTTCTTCGAGCCGGACCCGGCCGCGTCGGGGTCAGGCGGCACGAAGATGGAGTCGGATTCTGGAGACGGCTTGATAGATGGCTTGAGGAGACGTTGTAGAGCGACGCCGGTTGGTATTGCTTGCCGAGTAGAGCCTATTCGAGCCAGGGCATTGGCTGGCTCGTTGTCGGCTCGCGGTACGCGGAGGAACTCGCATCCTTCAAAGTATCCGCTGAGTTGTTGGACCAGGAAGTGGTAGCTCGCCATGTTTGCGTCCTTGGCGTCCCAGTCGCCGGATGATTGCTGGACCACCAGGTCCGAGTCGCCATAACATAGGATCTGACGAATGCCAAGTTCTTTGGCAAGCCGGAGCCCGTGTATGAGCGCCTCGTACTCGGCCACGTTGTTGGAGGCGGCAAAGTGGATCTGTAGTGTGTATCTGAGCTTGTCGCCTTTGGGAGAGGTAAGGATGACGCCGGCTCCCAAGCCGGTGCGCATCTTGGACCCGTCAAAGTGCATTCGCCAATGGGTGGAGTCGGGAGCCGGCGGCAGGTACTGGGTCTCGGCCCAGTCGACGAGGAAGTCGGCCAGTGCTTGGGACTTGATGGTGGTGCGGGGCTGGTAGAAGATCGTGTAAGGGGCCAGCTCGATGGCCCATTTCGCCACCCGGCCGGATGCGTCCCGGCTGCCTATGATCTCGGCCAGCGGGGCGGTGCATACGACCGTGACGGGATGCTCTTGAAAGTAGGGCTTCAGCTTCTTGGCGGTAAAGTACACACCGTAACACATCTTCTGGTAGTGCGGGTAGTTCTGCTTTGAGGCGGACAGCACCTCGCTCAAATAATACACCGGCCTCTGGACCGGCTGGGCTCGGCCTTCTTCTGGGCGTTGGACTACGATGACGGTGCTGACCACCCGGCTGGTTGCGGCGATGTAGAGGAGCATGGGCTCTTTCTCAGTCGGCGCCGCCAGAACGGGCGGCGTGGCCAGCATCTTCTTCAGCTCGTGAAAAGCTTGGTCGGCCTAGTATTTCCACTCGAAGTGAGTGCTCTTCTTCATGAGGCGGTCGAGGGGGAGAGCTTTCTCTCCGAGCCGGCTGATGAAGCGGTTCAAGGAGGCCAAGCACCCGGTGAACTTTTGAATGTATCGAAGCTTGGTGGGGATCACCATTCTCTCGATGGCCTTGATCTTCACCGGGTTGCATTCGATGCCGCGTTCGGAGACCAGGAAGCCTAGGAGCTGGCCGGCTGGCACTCCGAACACGCATTTCTCGGGGTTGAGCTTGATTTGGAACCGGCGTAGGTTCTCAAACGTTTCCTTGAGGTCTCCCAGCAAGGTGCCGCGCTTCTCCGTCTTCACCACGATGTCGTCCATGTAAACGTGAGCGTTTCTGCCGAGTTGCTTGAGGAGGCACTTCTGCATGCAACGCTGAAAAGTGGCACCGGCATTTCTCAAGCCGAATGTCATAGTCAGGTAGCAGAAGGCTCCAAATGGCGTGATGAAGGCGGTCTTCAGGCGGTCGTCCGGATCCAGCTTTATCTGGTGATATCCTGAGTAAGCATCCAAGAAGCTCAACAGCTCGCATCCGGCTGTGGAGTCTATCACTTGGTCAATCCTTGGCAGGGCAAAAGGATCTTTGGGGCAGGCCTTGTTGAGGCTTGTGTAGTCTATACACATGCGCCACTTGTTGTTCTTCTTTAGCACGAGGACTGGGTTGGCGAGCCATTCTGGAAAGAAAACTTCCATAATGAAGCCGGCTGCCAGAAGCCGGGCTATCTCCTCCCCTACAATCCTGCGTTTCTCCTCCGACAGTCGGCGAAGGGGTTGTTTGACTGGCTTTGCGTCTTCTCGGACGTGTAGTTTGTGCTCGGCAAATTTCCTTGGAACACCCTGCATGTCCTTGGGGGACCATGCAAAGATGTCCCGATTCTCACGGAGGAAATCGGCGAGCTCGCCTTCCTATTTGCTGTTCAGGTTTGCCCCGATGACGGCAAACCTCTCTAAGTGCTCGGGGTCAAGAGGTATCTTCTTCGTTTCCTTGGCCGGCTGGAAAGATCCTTGAGCATCATGCTCCTTGGGGTCGGGGGACACGGCCGACTTCTTGCCGGCTATGGCCACGACTCGGTCCAACATCTTCTTTTCTTCGGCAATCACAAGGGACTCGGCCAGCCGGCTGCTGGCTGCTGCGCACTCAGAGGACTTCTTGTAATCGCCGGCTACGGTGATGACGCCTTTGGTGCTTGGTATCTTCATCTTGAGGTATGCATAGTGGGGAACTGCCATGAATTTGGCCAAGGCAGGTCGGCCAAGCAAATGCATGGTAAGGGCTCTCCAGGTCCACCACTTCAAACCAGATCGCTTCCCGGCGGAAATGCTCCTTGTCCCCAAAAAGTACATCAATCTTGATCTTGCCAATGGGGGCACAAGACAGGCCGGGTATGATGCCATGAAACACTGTCCGAGTAGGCATGAGCTGCTTCGTCTTAACGTTTAGCTTCTCCAGGGTGTCACAGTATAGGATGTTGATGCTGCTCCCGCCATCTATCAGCACGCGGGAGAAGCGGGCGGCGCGTCTGTCCGTTGCAAGGGTGGCTTCCAGGACCAAGGCATAAGAGCCGGGAGACGGCATCACCTCTGGATGGTCGGCCCGGCTCGAGCTGATGGGCTTTTCTGACCAATGCATGTGTCCGGCGGGGTTGG
Source organism: Triticum urartu (assembly GCF_003073215.2). Lineage (NCBI taxonomy): Eukaryota > Viridiplantae > Streptophyta > Magnoliopsida > Poales > Poaceae > Triticum > Triticum urartu. The sequence continues at coordinate 323,263,311 of NC_053022.1, forward strand.
CAGCGACCACGCTGACTTCCTGGTGCTCTCGGCACTTGCTGCACCGGTCTTCGGGCTGGCTTGTAAAGACGATGTAAGTTGCTTGCTCGTCGGGGAATTCGTCATGCACGGCTCCGACTGCGGGCCGAGCGGCCAGAGGCGGCAGGGCCGGAGGTGGCGGGCCGGCAGGCGGAGGCGGCGTGAGCCCCTCGCCTTTGGAGATTCGGGTGAGCCAATGGCACTTCCGGGTTGTGTGGTTGGACGGCTTCGCGCCGCTGTGGAACTTGCAGGGGCGTCGAGAGTTTGCTCGTAGGAGAAGGCCGGCTGCCAAGCCGGCCTGCCGCCCTTGGGCTTCTTGGGCGCGGGTCGCCCTTCAGGCGGCACGTCTTCAACTGTGGCCACCTGCCGACTGGCGGGAGGCGGCGCGGGGCCCTTGCGCTTGTGGTTGTTCGAGTGTGGGCGTCGGCCGGAATCCCCAGCCGGCGTCTTGGGCGCCGGGTTGAGTACTTTCCCGGACGCGTCTACCCGAAGCTCGGTCTTCATCGAGGAGTCGGCGGTGGTGTACTTGTCCGCTATGTCCAGAAGCTCGTCGAGGGTAGTCGGCTCGTCGCAGAGGAGCTTGTGCTTGAGGAGGGTGCCTTCTCGGCATCCGGCTGTGAAGTATTCTATGGCTTGCACCTCGTGCACCCCTTCGCAAGAGTTGCGGAGCTCGGCCCAACGCGTGAGGTAATCGCGAGTGGACTCGGCGGGGCCTTGTACGCACAAGGAGAGCTGTCTAGGCTTGGGAGCCCGCTTGTAGGTGCTGGTGAAGTTGCGGACGAAGGCTTCTGTGAAGTCCAGCCAGCTGTTGATGCTGCGTGGTTTGAGGCTGTTGAGCCAGGTTCGCGCCGTGCCTTGCAGCATGAGGGGCACGTACTTCACGGCAACGCGCCGGTTGCCGTTGGCTATGCTAACCGCAGTGGAGTAGTCGATCAACCAATCTTCCGGCTTCACGGAGCCGTTGTACTTGGGCGTGTCTCTTGGGAGTGAGAACCCTTTGGGGAAAGGCTCGTCGCGGATGCGGGGTCCGAAACAAGGCGGGCTGACATCGTCTTCTTCTTCCAACGCCAGGGATCGCGCCAGGCGGTCGATCCGATGGCGGGCGTCGTTCTCGCCGACTCCTTCGCGGCGACCTAGTCGGCCGCTGAGAGTCGGGTGCACCACTAGCGGCGGGGTGGGATATCTCTCTCCTCGGGGTCGAGGCGGAGGCGGGTTGCCCCGCCATTCCATGGCTCGGGGATGGCCGTCCGTGTCTCGCTCGATGGAGATTCGGGTCCGGCTGCGGCTGGCAGTCGGCTCTTTCTCGCGCCGCGCGCGGGTGTTGCTCGTAGTCGGCGTCCGGGACGTCGCGCCGTGATCTCGGCGCGGGGGAGGGCTTTCCGGGCGGGCGCCGGCTTCGTGCCGCTGCGCGGCTGCATCGATCAGCTGTTGGATGCGTCGGGCCATGTGGGGAAGTTCTTCGGCCCCCAGTCCGTCTAGCTCGTCTACGGCCGCCTGGGTGGCGCGCAGGTTCTCAAGTGGAGTGGCGTAGACTGGGCGGTCGACTCCCAGCGTGTCGGCGGTGACGGCGCCGCGTTGCTTGACAAAGCCGGCCCGGCTTGGCCCGCCCGGGGCCGGCGTGCCGAAGGCGGCGCGGTCAGCTTCGCGCTGGTAGGCCTCAGTGAGGCGTCTCACGGAAGCCAGCCTCCGGCCTTCTGCGAGGAGGGCAAGGCGGCGCGCCTCCAGTGCTTCGTCGTCGGCATCAGCCGGGAGGGGGGTGGACAAGTCGTGGGCCGCCGCGCGCGGGGCGTCGTGGGCGCTCTCGTCAGCAGCGTCGTCGTGGCCGATGACCATCACCTCGGTGGTGACAGCATCGCAGCCACCGGCTCGGGGAAGCGGGTCATTGTAGATCGCGACGTTGGTGGGGAAGGTGTCGAACGAGGCCGTGTCGGAGTCGACAGGCATCGCGTCAGTGGAGCCAACCGACTCCAGGTCCACAGCGGGCTCGCTGGAGACATGGAGCTGGCCGAGAAGGTTGGCGAGGTGGTCGGTGCCCGCATCGGAGGCGCGCTCGTCGGAGATGAGGGTTTCGTCGAGGAGATCGGCGAGGCTACTCGCCGCGTAGACGCTGGTGACGCCTTGCAGCGCGTCGTGGCAAGCGCCATCGGGCGTGCCGGGCTGGCTACGCTCGCGGGGGAGGAAGAAGGTTCCCGTCCAGAACAGGTCTCCGGACGACGGTGCACCTCGCCCCACGGTGGGCGCCAAATGTCAGGTGGTAGGTGCGACATATGCCAACGGGTGGCTTATAATTGTGGGAGCCAGTAAGACATCGCCGGTGCCTGGAAACGGGATGAGGCGAAGACATGCACGCCGGCGAATCTTACCCAGCTTCGGGGCTCTCCGTGGAGATAACACCCCTACTGCTTCTCTGCGGGGTCTCCGCATGATCACTAGATGGACAAGTAGCTACACAATGCTCCTTGAGCTGTTTGGTGGGAGGAGGAAGAAGGGCGCGGCTAGCCTGCTTCTTCTCCTTGTGTGGTGTCTAGGACAAGCAGGGGGTCCAACCCTTCGCATGGGTGCCCCGGGGGGTTTATATAGGCCTACCCCCCGGGGGTACAATGGTAATCCGACTGGGCGCGGGGCCCAGCCGTCTGTGACTGCACTCGCCGGCTTCTACGCTGGCTGCTGGGGCCCGCCGACTGGTGGGTCTCGCCGGCTGCCGGCCCCTTGGTCGACAGGCAGGCCCCACTGGCCAGGACCTGGTCGGCGGCTGATCACTGTGGCTTCATCTTGGTGACGTGGGCTTCGTCGTGGTAGGCGCGGCTACAGTGCCGCCGCCCGTCGGGCGATCGCTGTAGCCTCACCGCGTCTTGTCTCCATAATGGGGCGTCTCCTTCGAGGGAGGTGGCAAGCCGGCTGCGGGGAGCCGGCTCTGTCTTGGGCCGACTGGGGGGGGGCGTGGCCGCCTTCGGGTGTCTCTCTGCCTGAAGGGGCCCACCATCTGTGGGCCACGCTGGCGGCCCGTCGTGGGTGACACCAAGGTCAGCATGGCAACATTGCCATGCCGGACGGGTCATGCCTACTCCGTACGGCGCACTGTGCCAGGCGTGCTTCGAGATTCGGGGGTGGCAGGCTTCACTGTAGCCACGCCCCGTCGCACCGCCGTTAGGTGGATGCAAACTTTGAGGGTACAGTCTCGACCGCTTTATGGGAGCCGGCTTCTTGGAGTCGGCCTTCTCGCGGCCGGCTTCCCGAAGTCGGCCCCCCTGGCTTTCTCCATGAGGGCTAAAGTCGGGCCGCCTTCCGAAAGCCGGCCTGGATGACAACCAGCAAGGGGAAGGCGGCCCCACGTCTTGGGTTCTTGAGAGCCGGACGGGCTCGTAATTTTTTCAGAAGTGCCAGGGGAAGCCGGCTAGGCTACCCATGGCTATTTACTCCGACAGTGGGGGAGAGGAAAACGAGAGGCAAATGGAAAATAATGTAATGCGAGGGATAAGAGTTTGTAATGGGTACTTGGTATGTCTTGACTTGTGCGTAGATCTCCCCGGCAACGGCGCCAGAAATCATTCTTGCTACCTCTTGAGCACTACGTTGGTTTTTCCCTTGAAGAGGAAAGGGTGATGCAGTAAATTAGCATAAGTATTTCCCTCAGTTTTTGAGAACCAAGGTATCAATCCAATACGAGACTACCCGCAAGTCACCTCGCACCTACACAAACAAATAAGAACCTTGCAACCAACGCGATAAAGGGGTTGTCAATCCCTTCATGACCACTTGAAAAAGTGAGATCTGATAGAGATAATAAGATAAATATTTTTGGTATTTTTATGATATAGATTGAAAGTAAAGATTGCAAAGTAAAATAGAATGGAAACTTATATGATGGAAAATAGACCCGGGGCCATAGGTTTCACTAGTGGCTTCTCTCAAGATAGCATAAGTATTACAGTGGGTAAACAAATTATTGTTGAGCAATTGATAGAAAAGTGCATAATTATGAGAATATCTAGGCATGATCATGTATATAGGCATCACGTCCGCGACAAGTAGACCTAAACAATTCTGCATCTACTACTATTACTCCACACATCGACCGCTATCCAGCATGTATCTAGAGTATTAAGTTCATAAGAACAGAGCAACACATTAGGCAAGATGACATGATGTAGAGGGATACACTCAAGCAATATGATATAAACCCCATCTTTTTATCCTCGATGGCAACAATACAATACGTGCCTTGCTGCCCCTGCTGTCACAGGGAAAGGACACCGCAAGATTGAAGCCAAAGCTAAGCACTTCTCCCATTGCAAGAAAGATCAATCTAGTAGACCAAACCAAACTGATAATTCAAAGAGACTTGCAAAGATAACAAATCATACATAAAATAATTCAGAGAAGAATCAAATATTGTTCATAGGTAATCTTGGTCATAAACCCACAATTCATCGGATCTCGACAAACACACCGCAAAAAGAATTACATCAAATAGATCTCCAAGAAGATCGAGGAGAACTTTGTATTGAGATCCAAAGAGAGAGAAGAATCCATCTAGCTAATAACTATCGACCTGAAGGTCTATGGTAAACTACTCACACATCATCGGAGAGGCTATGGTGTTGATGTAGAAGCCCTCCGTGATCGATTCCCCCTCCGGCGGAGCTCCGGAAAAGGCCCCAAGATGGGATCTCTTGGGTACAGAAGGTTGCGATGGTGGAAATAGGGTTTCGTGGTGCTCCTAGATGTTTTCGGGGTATATGGGTATATATAGGAGGAAGAAGTACGTCGGTGGAGCTGCGAGGGGCCCACAAGGGTGGGGGGCGCGCCCCTGCCTCGTGGCCTCCTTGCTTCTTTCTTGATGGCCACTCCAAGTCTCCTGGCTCACGTTTGTTCCAAAAATAACTCTCCCGAAGGTTTCATTCCGTTTGGATTCCGTTTGATATTCCTTTTCTGTGAAACACTTAAATAGGCAAAAAACAGCAATTTGCACTGGGCCTTTGGTTAGTAGGTTAGTCCCAAAAATAATATAAAAAGGTAAATTAAAGCCCATTAAACATCCAAAATAGATAATATAATAGCATGGAACAATAAAAAATTATAGATACGTTGGAGACGTATCAGCGTGCATGCAGGTGTGGGAATTGACGGAGGCGTGCTCGCTGCACAGTGTCATCGGGAGGCATGCGATTAGCTGTGTGAAACTTTGGTAGGCATGCCAGCAGTCCAGTGCGCAGGCTCACCGGGAGGCGAGCCATCGGTTTGACCTCCGCCCGCCTCTCTCCCACAACTCCCAATACTCCATATTAATGGTGCGCCCGAGCGGCCGCACCCCCCATCCTCGCTACGCACACAGAATCCTCTCTCTCCGCTTGCATCCTCGACGCCGCTCTCAGTCCTCAAAGCCGTCAGTGTATGAGGATGCCGCCGAAGTGCCCCATCAGAGGGAGTGGCGATGCCGGGGCTGCTAAAGCACCGGAGCATGGCGTGGAGATGGAGACAGAGGTTGCCGTCACCGCCGGCGAGTTATCGCTGCAGTCTGACGTCATCGATGTTGGAAATATGCCTTAGAGGCAATAATAAATTAGTTATTATTATATTTCCTTGTTCATGATAATCGTTTATTATCCATGCTAGAATTGTATTGATAGGAAACTCAGATACATGTGTGGATACATAGACAACACCATGTCCCTAGTAAGCCTCTAGTTGACTAGCTCGTTGATCAATAGATGGTTACGGTTTCCTGACCATGGACATTGGATGTCATTGATAACGGGATCACATCATTAGGAGAATGATGTGATGGACAAAGACCCAATCCTAAGCCTAGCACAAGATCATGTAGTTCGTATGCTAAAGCTTTTCTAATGTCAAGTATCATTTCCTTAGACCATGAGATTGTGAAACTCCCGGATACCGTAGGAGTGCTTTGGGTGTGCCAAACGTCACAACGTAACTGGGTGGCTATAAAGGTACACTACAGGTATCTCCGAAAGTGTCTGTTGGGTTGGCACGAATCGAGACTGGGATTTGTCACTCCGTGTAAACGGAGAGGTATCTCTGGGCCCACTCGGTAGGACATCATCATAATGTGCACAATGTGATCAAGGAGTTGATCACGGGATGATGTGTTACGAAACGAGTAAAGAGACTTGCCGGTAACGAGATTGAACAAGGTATCGGGATACCGACGATCGAATGTCGGGCAAGTATCGTACCGATAGACAAAGGGAATTGTATACGGGATTGATTAAGTCCTTGACATCGTGGTTCATCCGATGAGATCATCGTGGAACATGTGGGAGCCAACATGGGTATCCAGATCCCGCTGTTGGTTATTGACCGGAGAGTCATCTCGGTCATGTCTGCATGTCTCCCGAACCCTTAGGGTCTACACACTTAAGGTTCGGTGATGCTAGGGTTATAGAGATATTAGTATGCGGTAACCCGAAAGTTTTTCGGAGTCCCGAATGAGATCCCGGACGTCACGAGGAGTTCCGGAATGGTCCGGAGGTAAAGAATTATATATAGGAAGTGCTATTTCGGCCATCGGGACAAGTTTCGGGGTCACCGGTATTGTACCGGGACCACCGAAAGGGTCCCGGGGGTCCACCGGGTGGGGCCACCTGCCCCGGGGGGCCACATGGGCTGTAGGGGGTGCACCTTGGCCTATATGGGCCAAGGGCACCAGCCCCAAGAGGCCCATGCGCCAAGAGAAGAGGGAAAGGAAGAGTCCTAAAGGGGGAAGGCGCCTCCGAGGTGCCTTGGGGAGGAGGGACTCCTCCCCTGGCCGCACCCTTCCTTGGAGGAAGGGCCAAGGCTGCGCCTCCCCCCTCTCCCTTGGTCCTATATATAGTGGGGGGAAGGGGGGCAGCCCAACCGAAGCCCTGGCGCCTCCCTCTCCCTCTCATGACACATCTCCCTCCTCCCGCAGCGCTTGGCGAAGCCCTGTTAGAATCCCGCTACTTCCACCACCACGCCGTCGTGCTGCTGGATCTCCATCAACCTCTCCTCCCCCCTTGCTGGATCAAGAAGGAGGAGACGTTGCTGCTCCGTACGTGTGTTGAACGCGGAGGTGCCGTCCGTTCGGCGCTAGGATCATCGGTGATTTGGATCACGACGAGTACGACTCCATCAACCCCGTTCTCTTGAACGCTTCCGCACGCGATCTACAAGGGTATGTAGATCCACTCCTCCCTCGTTGCTAGATGACTCCATAGATAGATCTTGGTGACACGTAGGAAAATTTTGAATTTATGCTACGTTCCCCAACAATCGACAGCGTCGAGCTTCCACAGCCGGAGGCGGAGTTCCACACCGGCTCCAATGACCACTCCGGCGACAACTCCCACGACCACTTCGGCGATGACTCCGACAACGACGGACAGCTTGTTAGTCATCTATACCCATTTATGTGTCAAATAGATCATAGGGTTTCTCTGGTTACTCCTGCCTCCCCCTTTTTGGAATAGAAATCCTGTGGTTATGTTCTCCCAATCAATGAAATATGAGTAAGTTTCATTAGATTCGTGTACTGTATTGATTTTTTGAATGGTACAGGTGATACGTGATTAGTTTTTTCATCTATGCAAATGATTTCTGCTAGTAATCCAACTAGGGTTAGTGTTCGTGCTAATAATTCCTAGCCAGGACTTGACAATTGATTTTGAATGACCTACCTATGTTTGTGCCATTATTTTCTTCAAGATTGGTCTGTACATAGACGACTATGCTTAAAAATCGAACCATAATCTCTGGATATTTGTAAATAAATAGCCATAAATTCCTAATCCTACTTCATGGCATGTAATCAGTGATTTGATGCCAAATTTGTTTTACTATTTGTATAGGTGATGTCTGACAATGTGGACAGCAAGGACGAAGATGCCCAGAGGAGGTACAAGCGGCGAATCCTGAGGGAGCTTTATGCGGGAATGCATAACAGGCGTATTAGGACCTGGAACGACGGCTATGGATGCCCATTTTGCCACCACAAGATTCATGACGTGTATCTAAGTGTTCTGGCGCATGCAAGAGGACGGGCCGTTGGCTCCTTCAAGCAGAAGTATCATCGCAGGGTGGCGCACGGCGCGTACGCCGAGTACCTGGAGAAGCTTCAGGATCGTGCCGGCCGCATGTGAGATGAGATGTGGGATGGATCGAACTATGTACGCTTGAGTATGCTTAATGACGGTTGAACTATTTACTTATGGTTGAACTATGCTTATGTACGTGTACGCTTATTATTTATGTCTGAGTATGTTAAATATTTCGTCAAATTTTGGTAAATATTACAACGGGGGACCAATAAACCAGGACGGAGGTACTACGTCAATCACACACGGATCCCAAAATTGGAACCGTGTGCAATGACTTTCATTTTGCCTGCTACGTCAATAACACACAGTTCGCTCTAGCAAACCGTCGCCCCCAAAATTCTTTGTGAGACAGAAAACCTTCACCACCCAATTCAAAAAAGAAAAAAGAAAACCCTCACCATCCCCACGTCACAAAAACCCTCACCCTGCCCGCCACCCCCTCGGCCCCTCCAGTATGTTCCCCATTCACACCTGCACAAGCTCCTCTGCGTCTATGCCATGGAACCGCCTATCACGGCGGCAAACACTTAGCTCGACAACTGCCGCCGCCGCCAGGCTACTGGAAAAGCCCACCGCATTTCGCCACTTCCGCTTGCCGCCGCCTATCGCCATGGACTTTCTCGATGCTGCTCGCGGTCGACCCAGCTCCACTCGGTTGGGGAATCTGCCGTACTGAGGGTTCTTTCTCATGGACGACAAGGTAACTAATTTAACGAGATATTATCTCATCTCTTATCCCAGTTCATCTGCCTCCTTTAATCACCCGGCAAAAATTGCCATGAATTCATTTTTATTCGAGCTGATTTCAGGGTTTTCTTTCATTCATAGAATGTACAGTGCACCGACACTTCAGGACTTGGCGACCGCCGCCAGAGATTCCATCTCATCGTATCGGATAACTTGACGATGCACGCGGTATGTTGAATCTCACCCTAAATCGGTTGGCATGGCCTACTTTCCTAAACATATTCTAAATATTGCTACATTTGGATAAAAGGTACCACATGCACCATATGCATCAAAGGGGATTTTTCTCCTCTTCTTTCTATATTAGGCAAATTAATGATGTATTGTTCTTTTGATTACTCTCATATTTCCATGACATCATGTTTACCCTATCTGTTTAATTATAGACTTTTATCCTTCGATTTCAACTGATGTACAGTTCTTTCAATTTGGGCCCATATTTGCATGTTACCATATTTTCTTTAACAATCCTACCATTTTCTGCAGGACATCCCTCGCTATGCAACAGATTATGTAGTGCACAATTTTCCCTTTACATACATCAAGGCTCCACGAATGTCATACTGCACAGAAACCATGGATTTACAATCGTTGCTACTGTAAGACTTGATGAACGTGGTGGCTCCTATTTTGGCACTGGCTTTTGGATTGAAATTGCAAAGTTTTATGTACTGAAAGGTGGCACTAAAATTGCACTGCACATAGGAGGGCCTGGTCATGAGATATATGCTAACTTCCCCGACAAAATCATCCGTCTAGACTTTGTTCGAAGTAAGTTTTCTTTTCAACTATCTGTATATGTTGACTTACCCAGCAATGTCAAATGAATTGTGTAGTATTTAAACAACCAATTGTTATTCCCTTTTCTTACTATATCCCTACCTAATAACTTCTAGTTACCAATACACTTTTCTATTGCCCTGTTTTAACTAAATATTCCTTGTACTCTCATTTCTATCAGAAAGTGCCGCTGACAAGGAGACTCCGGAGGTGGAGAACGGGGATGCCAACAAGCAGAGGCGGGGCGAGCTAGAACCGCAAGTGACTCCAGCAGGCCTAGACTTAATCAGTAGCCTCCCCGATGATATGTTGAGAGTCATCATCTCCCTCCTCCCAATCAAATATGGGGCGCAGACAACCCTCCTTTCTCGGTGGTGGTGCCCCTATGGAACTCCAGCCCTCTCGACCTCATCGACACCCACAAGCTCTGCCATGGCTATCGCAAAAGCTTGGATGCGTTCTCCAAGATCCTTGGCAGTCACCCTGGCCCAACCAAAGGCCTTAGAATGGGAAAGTTCCGCTCCAACGACAAGGACCGAGCCAAGCTTGACGACTGGTTCCAATCCCCTGCCCTAGATCAGCTCGAGGAGCTCACTTTTGATGATGGGCATATGCGGTCGCTGCCAACGTCCGCACTCCGCCTCGCGCCCACGCTACGTGTCGCCAAGTTCAGGAACTGCCATTTCCAACCCCTTAATGACGCGATCGCTCTTATTCTACCATGACTGAAGCACCTCGAGCTCGTCGTCATCTGCCTCTCAATGGGTGGCATGGAGTGCCTGCTCCGTGGTTGTACTGCACTCGAGTACCTTCGTCTTCAGGCGATCAATGGGTTGAGTACCTTCCAAATCACCTCCATGACTCTCCGGATTATTTATGTGTGTTGTTGGTGCGGCAGGAAGACATCACTAAAGGTGGACCACGGTATGGTCATCCAGGACACACCTGCACTTGAGAGATTACTTGTAGTTGATCAAGAAGGTCCAACAAATTTCAATGCCATTTCTGCGCCGAAATTGACAACGGTGGGTTACTCGTCTGACAAAGACTCCAAACTTGTTATTGGATCCACACCCGTTCAGGTACAACAGCCGCCTTCAACCTCTCCTTCTACAAATTAACATTATTTCTAATTTTGAAAATGTTTGTTTGTCTGTCATTCAGAAAATGATTCCGACAAGCTTGACCCCGAAACTGCGCACAGTGAAGGTGTTGGCACTAGAATCTATTGGTCCCGACCTGGAGCAAGTTATCAGTTTCCTGAGATGCTTTCCGTGCCTGGAGAAGCTATATATCGAGGTGATGTTCCTTTCCTGTTAAATGTTAACAATAAGGGAGTTCAATTTGTGTCACCTTTTTCCAAGTTTACAATGACAATGTACTACAATTTCTGAAGGTTCTTTCGGAGGATTTCAGTGCATACATGCCCCACCATATTGGCTGCTTGATCCATATGGTTACATTCAATAAGCATTTCTCCTTTGGATTCATCTGTACTAGTTTTCGTAGGGAACTTTTCATCCACTCCAACCTCTTGTGAAGAAGGCTACATTTTTCTAGAATGTAATCAAATGCCCATGTTAATCATGTCAGATCGAAGATGGCATGTTAGTGCATTTTACAAATCCTGCAGACCAAATAGCTAGGCCTGTAGTAATGCTCAAAACTGCATGTAGGCACTAACATGTTTTCTTCTTTTGCAGATAAGATTAGGCCCAGTGGTGGGTAATGTGATACAATATAACAATCACGTCGAATGCCTAGATCTTCATCTCTTAGAAATTACTTTGAACTCCTACTGAGGGACCATACCGAAGATTATATTCGCTAGGTTCTTTGTTCTTAGAGCAAGGGTGCTGAAGGAAATGAGGTTTTCCCTACATTTATTTCACAAAAATGAATGGCCTGTTGATCAGCGCCGGCGCCTGCGGCAGAATGGAGTAGGCTCCAAAAATGTTGAATTTCATTTTGGAACTTCAGATGACAGAGTAATCGGAAGTCATCGGGTCAACCCCATACATGACTTCTCAGTGGCTGACCCCTTTGCAAAAATTGTGAGGTTTCAAAGCCAGACTTAGAAGCGGTGATATTAGTTTGAACCTCTCTGATATCCATGTTCAGCGCATCAGCGCGAGCGTTTGCAGCTAATGAGCTGAATTTCATTCCTAATATCAGTTTGAACCTTGTAATCTTCGAATTTGAGCCATATAACTCTGGAATTTGAATATTGTAACATTTCGAGCTTTTGTGGTACAATCGTTGAAATGGCATCGTATGAGACTCGTATATTGCTAGCACTATTTTGACCTTAATATGCATTGGTCATAGATTTTATTAACCATTCTCGAATCAGTTTACCTTGTCGATCTCACAGCACACGATCAGTATAGCTAACTCAATTGCGATCTTCGAGAATATTGCGCACAGTTGGTTTCTTCCACTGTGTGCACTGTAGAGCGTAGAATTAATTATCGCACTCGAGTGTCCGTCATCACCCTTCTGTGTAACTTTGACCTCATCACCCTAGGGTAAACTTATGACCGAAGTCATTCCACATCGTTTTTACAAAGCTTTTTTCCATTAACACCCATGATTTTTCCCTCTTCTAGACGACGCGTGGCCAAACTAGCCGGGCGGGAAGCTTGCGCGGTAAACAGCGGGGTAGCGCCGGAATAGGCTCTTCAAGCCCACGCCTAGGGTTCTGTGTTGTCAAGCGTGCACTGGATTCTGGAGTCCTCCGCTATGAACGTCGTGACAAGATGTGACAATTACAGGCCGGCCGGACCCCATTTATTACAGCGGCCATTTAACCTACCCTTGTGTCTCTTCAACCTTTCAATCGCGCCCCACCATTGCAAGAAGCACACCCACCATGAGAAATTCTTAGAGGGTATCGTGCGCGGCTCCAATGGCGCTCCGAGCGGCAGCCGACGATGAGCAGTAGTTTACCATGCGTGCCGTGGTGGACACCCACAGAAGGTTCATGGACCTCTCGGTGGTGTACACCAACGACCCGGTCTGGGCGGAGCACTCCATCCACATCATGGAGCTGTTGCTTGCCAAGGAGAAGTACAAGGTGGTCGGGTTCGACCACGAGTACACCCATGCTCATGCCGAGTCTCGTCCCAAGGTCGTCGTCGCCCAGATGTGTGGGCACCACCACGTCCTCGTCTACCACTACTGCCTGGCCACAAGGCCTTGCGAGCGTTTCGCCAGGTTTGTCAATAGCCCCCACTACATGTTCGCTACAGTGGACATCACCAACAATGTAAAGGCACACGAGAATTCGGGCATCGCCTGCCAGAATCTTGTCGACATCCAGGGCGAATACAAGATCAGGGGCACCAAGGAGCATGAGAAGGACTAACTGGTTCACCTCGCCGAGGCCATCATCGACCCCTACTACAGAGACATGAAGGATTCGTGCAACAAGGACAAGCGTGCATGGCACTCGGCCTAGATGGAGAAACTCGACAAAGCTCACGTCGTGTACGCGGCCAAGGAGGTGTACATGAGCTACGACATGTACATGTGGATCGTTGACATGAGGAAGTCCCTCCTTCCCCAAAATGGCCAGGGATCCAGCCGGAAGTAGAGCAATGGCAAGCGTCGTCACAACAATAAGTAGATGATTAGATCCTCGTTTCTCCTACTTTAGTATGCATGTAATTCCTTTCTTTGGTGTGTGGAAATGTTATGTGTGTAGTCACTTGTGTAATTGTATGCTTAATTTGGTTATGCAATGCTTCCTTTTTAAGTATATATGTTGATGTTGTAGATAGAGCATAGATGTTGTGCGGACAAAGAAAATCACATCGCACATGGACTAAACAATGGAACCCGTCGGTGATGTTTTCATCAATCACTCACAATTGTATACCAGCAATCGTTTTCTCACAACACACACGGCTTGTTAGCAGTAATCTTCTGTGTTGTTATCAGTCTTCGCACATGTCTCCGATTACATACCTGTTTGCCTCGTATCACACACATCTTGTTCATTTGAACTGTTTCTGTTCTCATGTCTCGACGCAAACAGTTCATCTGAGTGAACCGCATGCCGTATATCGCACACACCTTTGATCTGGCTGGCCGTTTCTTTTGTGTCGCCTAATCACAAATAGTTCATCCATGTGAAACGTATGTTGTGTATCGCACACGCCTTCATCTGGCTGCCCGTTTCTTTTGTTCCTCCTCATCGCAAACAGTTCATTGAACTGAACTATATGCCCTTCGTCGCACACGCAAATAAAACCTGAACGTGTTTGATGCATCCGTCATCGCAAACGTTTTACACATTTCTGACGGTTTTCATATAGCACCGTTTGCGATTATTGCATCGCACATAGTTTCTCGAAGGGTCTCTGATCGTAGTGTCGCGTTAGCAGCATCCTGTAGTAGTGCATGTCCACTGGCTGCTCGTCCACCTGCTCTTCAGCAGGCAACAACCAGATATGTGCCAAGTCACCACCCGTACCATCGACTGTGGGTCTCATCACACCCCTGCCGGCACACGCACCGCAGCCGTTTGCTCATCACAACCCACTGCCGTTGGTGTGGTGCCACTGCTGCAAATCACGCAGAGTCATCCGTCGCATCTCAACCACAATCCTCAACCCTTGCCGAGTCTTCTACAAATGCCTGAATCATGGGGTAATAATATGTTTAAGTGTTGTTCTGCTGCTTTCAGTTGCTGATTTTTCTAATAGTTTGGTTTATGATCTTCCAATTTGATTCGTGCAGAAAAGGGAAGATTCGTGTGATTTGTACTTCTAGGAAGTTGCTAATGTGGGGGAATGCAACTACGCTGATTATTTGGTTAGCCGAGGAATCCCAATACCAGCAGGTTGGGGTGTTGGACAAGTAACTGGAGGAACGGCAGAAGAGGAAGACGCAGAGCAGGAGGTTAAAGATGCAGTTCCTCTGATCATGGCCAAGCAACAGCTGTTGAACGGCCTTAACCGCAATGAGGAGATGAAAGAGCTTGTGAAGATAATGGGAAAAATTGATGTGCTTTGTAGGATGATTGTCTCTTTATTTGCAGTGTATGTAGCACTCATGATGTATTCAGTGGCTATGACATGAGCACTTTGCTGAAACTAGTAATGAATGAAACCTGTGTAGCAGGCTGGGCGTAGTGTTGTGAACATCTAATGATTTCTATTAACAAAAATCGGGGGGTATCCCCTTTTGCTCATAGATAAATAAATAGCAGAGGCCCTTTTGGTAATAAATAAATAAATTAGCAGAGGCCCTGTCGGGTCAGCTTTGTTCCCATTCAAAGACGTTGAGCAAATTGCAGCCCAATAGCAAACTATGTCATCAAATTCAAGTTTCACAGCCAAATATGAGTACAACTAAATAACAATGTCATCATGTTTTAGTCGTCATACAATCACCAAATACAAATGAACATACATAACAAGTGATGTTCTCATAGCAAAATATTAAACAACACGTTCATCAGGTTTCAGTTGTCATAGCAAGATGTGAAATGCGTGAATGTGTAGTGGATGTACTATTGGAGTGCCTAAGATAAATTGTGTATGTAGACCGTACGTGTTTATTTACTTCGCATGTTAGCTTTGTCTCGGTTCAATTAAAAGCAGAGTTGGTGATGATGGTGTGCTTGCCATCCTGCAATATAGGTCATCCGATCTATATCTAACGGATAGGAAGGAAACTATGACAATTTACCCGCACTCCTCTCCGCATTTGCAGATAAGGCCTTCCCTCGTTCATCCTTTTCTCCCCCAAGATATTGGTGTTCCGTGTGCTAGTACTCCTACAATATACTATATTATTGTGAAAGTTCACATACACCGGCCGAGATTAATGCAATCACGACAGATTTTCAGTACATTTCAAACTTTTATAGGACAAAAAAATAAAAGAAACCTGACCCTAAACCTATTCTACGGCGGCAACCAACGTCCTCCATCTGCGATCTCCATGTACGGGGGCGGGGTTCAAGATGAAGGTGCGGTCTTCGGCGAGCGAGAGTAGAACATGGGAGACGGATCGGCTAGTTGGCACACCATGCCCTGCCGCCTCCCATGCCCTACTCATCCTCGGAGGAGTCCCCGACCTCGGCGGTGCCGGACGTTGGGCGGCGGCAAGTAGGACGCGTGGCTGATGGTGCTCCCGTTCTCGGCCGCCAGCGTGGCCACCGCTTGTGTGGTCGCGTCCGCGTCCGGCTACGCCGCTATTGCGTCGCGAGCGGCGACTTGAGCGAGGGCGGCGACCTCGAGCTTCATCCCTGAAGACAAGCTCTCCCGCAGAGCGTTCGCGCTCACGGTCATGGCAGATGTGGTGCTAGGTAGCAGGACGATGCGCTATGGTGTGGAGGTTAGCTGGGCATTGCCGCTTTAAGTAGCACATTCCGGTGAGGCCAAAGTGTCCGGGCGTGCCATTAAGTCGCTGGAGTTGGTTCCTCGGGCACCAAGCCTCTTAACGACGGCATACGGACGGACGACAGGAATGCGGGCAGCTGGCGCCGGCTAGGAACGCACCGCGCGATGGCGCGAGGGACGAGGGTTTTTTGTGTGCCGGGGTAGTCAGCTGCAGTCGTGGCAACGTTGGATATGCCCTTTGCTCACATGCGACCCCACATGTCATTGCAAAAGCAAGACGACCCGGCATGGTCTAAGGTCCTGGGGATGCAGTTGGCCGCGCTACACCACTCCACGAACGTGTCGCGGCGCGCGCGCACTTCGGTGCCCCGTGCATCATCGACGAGCCGGGTGTTGATCTGCTAGTTGTGCCACAACGCTAATGCCACCCTTGGCACAGTAAAACCTACCGTGTCCAGCGACGATGATCGTGTTGCTCACCGCGGTCGCCCTGTCTAGAGGCGACACTGGAGCTGCGTCATGTTGCTGGCCCCCCACGACCCATATGAATGGCTGCCGGTGGCGAGGAGGTCGTGGGCCAGTTCCTCCATTGGACTAGTCTGCGCCATATCGTACTGATAGGTGTGCCCCACATGTCGGTTTCCCTGTTTTCCCAGCCATATTCGAGCGTCAGTGCTCCGTGTTGCGCATTAGGCGCAGAACAGGTGGTTTTTGTGCCCTGGTTCAAATGTGGTATAGTACCAAGTTGTTACCCTAGCCCCAAGTGTGGTGGTTTTGGGTACGGTACCACCCTTTTCCTTTTCAAGTAGTGAAACGTAACACTTGATTAAGTAGCCGAAGGGTGTGCTAAATGTAGGTGTCCGACTATTTGAAAGAATAATTGAGGTGTGCCTGGTCCGTGCCCGCATTTAGGGGTCCAACTTACCATGTTCTGGCAGTAGTAACTACTCCCTCCGTCCTTCAAAGAGTGTACTTCCAAAATTCTTGGAAAGTCAAACTTTTTTATGTTTGACTGTATTTATACAATAATACACCAATATTTATGCCGTCAAATTAGTATCATTCGATTCATGATATAATATATTTTCATCATATACCTATTTGGTTTCACGAACATTGATATATTTTTGCACAAACTCGGTCAAACTTTCAAATAGTTTGACTCTCCAATAAAGTTGGAAGTACACTCTTTCAAGGACGGAGGGAGTATACTAGTCCCTGCATACTCCCTCTATTTTTATTTACTCCGCATTTTAGCTTTGCTCAGAGTCAAACTTTGTAAACTTTGACAAAGTTTATAGACAGAAATAATAACATATACAATAACAAATAAATACCATTAGATTCATTATTGAATATACTTTCACATCATATATATTTGCTATTGTAAATATTCATATTTCTACTCTTACTAGCAAGATGCCCGTGCGTTGCACGTAACATCAAGATGCATTTGTATGACTAGTTTATCTTGTGAGAGAAAAGGATGAACAAGGGAAGGCCTTATTTGCAAATGTGGAGAGGTGTGTGGGTACCTTTTCGCAAAATTGCCATAGTTTCCTTCCTATCCGTCAGATATAAATCGGACGGCCTATATTGCAGGATGGCAGGCACACCATCATCACCAACTCTGTTTTATATAGGAGTCCGTCTGGTTTTTATCTGACGGATAGGAAGGAAACTATGGCAATTTCGCAAAAAGATACCCACACCCCTCTCCACATTTGCAAATAAGGCCTTCCCTCATTCATCCTTTTCTCCCACAAGATAAACTATCATACAAATGCATCTTGATGTTTCATGCAACGCATGGGCATCTTGCTAGTGTAGATAAAAAGTAGAGTTGGTGATGATGGTGTGCCTGCCATCCTGCAATATAGGCCGTCCGATCTATATCTAACAGATAGGAAGGAAACTATGACAATTTACCCGCACTCCTCTCCACATTCGCAGATAAGGCCTTCCCTCATCCATCCTTTTCTCCCACAAAATCTTGATGTTCCGTGCAAGGCACGGGCATCTTGCTAGTTTTCTATAAATTTGGTCAAATTTTATGAAGTTTGAGTTTAGTCAAACCTAATGTGCAGATAAAATAAAAACAGAGGGAGTATCTTACTCTGTGACCAAGACGGATGGGAAAACGATCCAACTTATTGTTTATTTGAGCCGTTCAAGTATAATCATGTGGCGTTGCTTATTTCTCATTCCTCTCCAACCCTCTTCTCCATCGATCATGCCGCCCTCCGGTCGAGTCCATCCTCCCACATGCCTCATTTGAACATTCCGCCGAGTATCATTCGCATGCACTACAAAAAAAGACACATCCGTGACATTTTGGGCCGAATGAAATTTTT
The DNA here is from genome assembly GCF_003073215.2 of Triticum urartu. Classification (NCBI taxonomy): domain Eukaryota; kingdom Viridiplantae; phylum Streptophyta; class Magnoliopsida; order Poales; family Poaceae; genus Triticum; species Triticum urartu. The sequence continues at coordinate 323,281,644 of NC_053022.1, forward strand.
TTTCTATCATACATATGACACTTCTATGACGATAATTGTGACAAAACCCGGTATCATCATAGATGTGGTGGGATCCTACTTCTATGACAAAAAACCATGACAGAAAATGGGCTTTTCGTCCTGGGCGGGCCGGAGACGCAGCTGCATGACATTCTTTGGGTCATCCATGACGGAAAAAACCATGGTAGAAGCGAGTGGGAGGAAATTTTCTGGGAGTTCCCGGTTACAGTGGGAGGTCGGGGGTCGAGCGATGCGCGTTTCTCTCGTACACGTACGCGCGTGTGTGCGAGGCGTTGACTCTAACTGAACCCGAGCGAGGCGTTGGGCTCTAACTGAACCTGTCGGGGATATACCCCGCGGCGTAAACCGGTCGGAAGTTAACCTCACCAGGACTTGGTGGTTTATCTGAAGACCCCGCTGACACTTGGCGAGTTACTGGCGACCCGCCCTGACCTGGCGGATTACAAGCAACCCACCTGGTCATTATGACTCACTGGTGATCCGGCGTGCGGGACAGACGGATGACAAGGCCCAAGGCCCAAAAGGCCGGTTCACGTTTAACGGTGGGCCGGTTTAAGAGGAAAGGCATGAGGAATATTTATCTTACAAGGAGTAAGACCTGGACTTATATCCGGTTTGTATTAGAGATAGACTAGTCCTAATCCTAATAGGACTCCACATGTAAACCACCCCTTCAACATATATAAGGAGGGGCAGGGCTCCTCAAAGGGGAGAAGATTGACAAGTTCCACAAGTTGGACAAGTTAGGTTTAGACAACAGCTCTCGAGATAGAGCACTCTTGTAACCGTGATCATCATCATCAATATCAATGAAGCAGGATGTAGGCTTTTACCTCCACTGTGAGGGGCCGAACCTGGGTAAAACATCGTGTCTCTCGTCCCGCTCAGCCCCTCTCAAGCTACCACATAGATGCGTTGGCCTCGCGACTAAGTCCTGACACTAAGGACATCTGCCGTGACAAATTCCACGACAGTTGGCGCCCACCGTGGGGCCAGGTGCACGGTGGTGTTGAGTTCTTGAAGGGATTTCTTCATGGATCTAGGAGCTCACGATGTGCCGGAGGAAAAAAAGAGCCGGTACAAAACAACCACACACGATAACCCGGCATGAGATAACCATTGGGAAGAGCCGGTGAATCCGTCGTCTTATTAATTTTGTTGCTGGCAGTACAATATTTTGGGGAAAAGAGATTAAGATTCAATGGTCGAATCCGATCGCTTTTAGCAGCTGTCCAACTACTGTGTCCGTGCCGTCCACGTATGTCCCAAGTCCTGAAGCTGATAAAAGCGGAGGCGGTAAAGGGAGCAGCCTTATTGATTCCATGTTACTCAGGCCTGCTGGTCATTAAAATCAGGGATTCCAGTGCCTACAAGACACGGGATCAATTTGATCTCAGGATCCTTGTCAGCATGTGCGGATGAGGACAATTTAGGAGGCCACGTATCCTACAAAAAATCATTAAAACAATCATGACCCGGAGAGGATGAGGTCATGGGCATGGACTTGGAATCAACTGCTCCGGTTCATATCAAACACGAGCCGCGGAGAGCCGCCCCGCGCCGCTGGGTCTCCCTGCGTCGAGCCACCACGGAGGACTGTTTTCTGCTCCGGGCTAACCGTGCCTCGAGCTGCCGCGGGCCGGCTCGATTGTCTCAGTAGCCGTCTTGACCCGCCTGAGCCGGATCAGGCTTGCCCTCGCATGGAACCGCCTCCGCCGTGAGTCACCGCATCACCGGGTGGCTGCTGTTGCAGTCACGGTCGCACCATAAATCAGACATGGAGCGCATGCCAGCATAGTTTTGCAGTGGCGTTCTTCCGGACAATGCTGCTCGACGGATACACATGCAAATCACCGCCCCCGCTGTTTGGTTTACATCCGTCCACGCATGCGGCCGACTCATTGTTCGCGCCAATTTACAAAGATCACGGCCGATTCACCCGTCCGCACCGGTTGACCACACTGTGGCCGGTTCACCCGTGATTAATTTCAACTTCATACCGTTATCATCAACTTCATGGCGGGTTATTTCCGGCCTAAACACATCAGGTGATACCCATATGAAATATATTTTATTAGTACATATTATTTTTATCAAAGAGCAGTTTATCTTTGCCTTGGTCTGCAATACTGTTTATGCAGGACAATTGTTCATTACAAATGAGGCGCTATGTTACGGGCACGGAGCATGCGCTAGCAACGTTCTGCACTGGCGTTTCGTCCGTGTCCTACCACCTGGTGAATGAACGTGAGAAGGTCGCCGTCCCTGTGGCCCAGTTTACATCAGCTTGCCGGGACCGCGCCCGCGATTAACTTGCCCGTCTGAGCCGATTTATGACACTGGTGCCGATCTTCCCCGTCTGCACCAGCTTACAATACCACGGCCGACTCATCTGTCCGAGCTGCCTCTGATGTTGCGGTCGTCCGTCTCTCGCAGCCTGGTCTACATCAACATACCAGGCCGCACCTGTCTGCATGAGACGTTTCTTGAGTATGAACATGGGTAGCCTGCCTTTCTTCCCACAAATTGGAGGCAAATTATCATCAACCGTCGTCTGCACTGGATGGTTCAATGGACATGCACACAAGTTGCCGCTACTACAGTTTGGTTAAACTTCAAGGAGCCAGTTGGAAGGAACCATTGGCCGAGTTGCTGACACGGCTCATACGGGATCATTTATAACCCGCCGCAGTCACCTCAACCTTCTGTGGATTCACATCGTGCTGTGAACACCAATGATATACAAGTTATGCCGGTTTATATCACGGTCAAATATGGAGAATCTCAAGCCAACTCCTCGAGTCACCTTGAGACTTGGGGGCTACAATGATATGACTTAGCAAACGTTGCCGGTTTTAAGTGAAGTCAAGAACCCCAATACGTTGGAGGGAAAGATAACCCGGTCCCGGATTCACATCGTGCTGTCAGAAGGTTTCTGGATTAGAAAGTATATGACAGTTACAAAATCCCGGCTCAACGAAGAAGTTTTGGGTCATCGGAAAAAGGATTCCGGTTTACAATCCGGTACAAGGGAAATTTGTTCTCCAATAAAGCTCTGAAGCTCTCAAATCTGGTTTAAGAATTTCCGGTTCAAAAAGGAATTAACTTCTCGCAAGTTCGAGTTTAAAGGCCGTCAGAAAATTTTCGGCTAAAAATGAAGATTCCGGTTTAAAATCCAGTTCAAGGGAAAGATGTCTCCCACAAAGCTTTGAAGGTCTCCATATCTGGTTCAAGATCCCGGTTCAAGAAGAATTTATCTCTTGCAAAAAGTTAAAAATTGCCAAAGAGGACCTGCTGCCATGATGCGCGGTTCAAACATGGGTATCCCGCCTTACTGGCCTGACATATTATTGATCACATGGGGGCTTTTGCTTCATAAAGCGGGGTCTCTGTTCTTTTACATCATGTGTGGTTACACGGAGTTGTTCTAAAGCGGCCTCCGGTTTACCCCTGGAGTTGGCTTTTTAAAAAAGCATCATGTTATATCACTTGGGGGTTTGGTCGTGTCCGAACCAATACAATACCTCTTGATAGGCGAGAGCCACCAGATCACTTGGGGACTTGGTCACGTCTGAACCAGTCATGCCTCTTGATCGACCTAACGCCACATAATCACTTGGGGACTTGGTCGAACCCGAACCATTGCCATGCCACTTGATCGGCATAAATGCCACGGTTTCATTTGGGGACCTGGCTGACTAGAACCATAGTTACACCTATCGGGAGCTTGGTCGTGTTCGGCCATGGTAACGCCATCTGATCAGCTCAAATAAGCCTTTTCTTGCAAACGGTTTTGTCATTGCCTTTGCTTCACACTTTTATTTGAAAGATATTTATTTCTTTTTATTGTGTTTTTTAAACCGACAAAGTTTTCAACCGGTTCACACTGTCAATTGACGGAACACGGTCCATTTTTAATCCGGCGGCACAATATGGAAGGAGTTATCAGTACTCAAGATTTGGGTTATCACCCTTACTACAAAAAGTTGGTAAAACCAACAATGTGATTCAATGTCACAGGTATGATATATTTCATATTTGATTATTCTTAAGTGCAGCCTTGGTTATAAACCCGGGTTATATGTTGGGCATTATGACCCGTCCGGCGGTAAACCGCCAGGACACTTTAAACTTGTTGTATGCAGAAACAGGTTTGTTAAACCGGCCTGGCTTTGGACTATAAGTCGCCAGTATATATATATTTGGATTGCGCCATTGGAATCATGCGCTTATAAATCATTGGGTTATATTATTCAAATAGCCAAACTTGGCTGAATTTTCACTATGATATTGAATGAATAAGGTTTTCATACCGGATTATATTATCTTGAATAGCCAACATGGCTGGATTTTTATGGTTATTAATAACCGGTATTATTGAGTTTTCAAAGTCGCTTTAGCGCAATGGCTATCATTTTATCAAAGGATATGATTTATTCTACAACGGAAGGAATAGTCCCGAGTCGCTGCAGGCTTACAACCCGGCACTTGGGGGCTACATTATTCAAATTGAGATTACATGCAAGTCTCATGTCGCTGCAAGCATGCACCATGACACTTGGGGGCTAATGCAAAGTCATTTTTACTAGTCTTATTGAAGACCCGACTCATCATATTATAATGAGCCGGCCCTTGGGGGCAACCAATTGCTCCTATCAACAATTCAAGGTACACAAGTTTTCATCCATAATATTGAAGGATCCATTGCTCAGTTGGTAAAGCACAAAGCTCTTAACCTTGTGGACGTGGGTTCAAGCCCCATGATGGGAGTTACATAATATAATATTATTCTCAATGAAGTATATATAAAGTCCCAGCTCAATATTATCTTACTGAGCCGGCCCTCGGAGGCTACACGTTGCTGTTAAAGTCTACATGATCATATTTTCAAAGTCCCTGCTCATTCTTTACATAATGACCCGGCCCTTGGGGGCTACACTGGTTGAAGTTTTTTATGAGCATCGGGAAATTACAAGTCCCAGGTTGCTGCAAGCATGACAACCCGGCACTTGGGGGCTACATATATGGAGTATTCAGTTTATATGATTGAGATGAACTAATCGGATTTCTTCAAGGTTGAAACACTTATTGGAGCAAGTCTTAAGTTATCACTATGTTCTCCTCTTAAGACTTGGGGGCTACAGGTATTATGCATATAAAGGAGGAACATCTTCATTTTATCAGTTTTGAGCAAATCAGGAAGATCAGTTACATGACCCGGTGTCAACAACAATTATGACCCGGCGCCATCAATATTTAAAAACCGGCTATTTTGGTAATATTAAACCGGCAAGTTTTACATCTTCAAACCGGTTAAATATCAGATAAGTATTTTCAGACCCATGTTTCTTAAACCGGCGCTTTGCGAGCTGAGTCAAAGGAGTTATTATTCACGATATTTCTCGATGACAAACCAAGGTCGGCAAATTGATTATGAAGCTGGTCTGTTGACCCGGATTTCTCAGAAGGAGGAAATAACAAGGACTTAAGGATGATCAGGTACCGGTTTACAAAAATTCTTAACCCGGAGCATAACCTGTCAAATTTGTTCTTGTGTTTATTTTGCAGCATAAGTTTACCATGAATAAATCCAAGCTAAACTTGGGGGCTAATGTCGGGGATATACCCCACGGCGTAAACCGGCCGGAAGTTAACCCGGCCAGGACTTGGCGGTTTATCTGAAGACCCCGTTGACACTTGGCGAGTTACTGGCGACCCGCCCTGACCTGGCGGTTTACAAGCAACCCACCTGGTCATTATGACTGACTGGTGATCCGGCATGCGGGACAGACGGATGACAAGGCCCAAGGCCCAGAAGGCCGGTTCACGTTTAATGGTGGGCCGGTTTAAGAGGAAAGGCATGAGGAATATTTGTCTTACAAGGAGTAAGACCTGGACTTATATCCGGTTTGTATTAGAGATAGACTAGTCCTAATCCTAATAGGACTCCACATGTAAACCGCCCCTTCAACATATATAAGGAGGGGCAGGTCTCCTCAAAGGGGAGAAGATTGATAAGTTCCACAAGTTGGACAAGTTAGGTTTAGACAATAGCTCTTGAGATAGAGCACTCTTGTAACCGTGATCATCATCATCAATATCAATGAAGTAGGATGAACAGTAGACGGTGGAGGGGTGCCCGTGGAGGGGTGGTTGAACAGGACCCTGTGGTGTGGAGGGCTGGATGAACAGTAGACGGTGGAGGGGTGGTTGAACAGTAGCCGGTGGAGTAGCGCGCGGTGGAGGCTGGATGAACAGGAGCCCGTGGAGGCTGGAGGAGGTCGACGGTGGATGAACAGTAGCTCGTGGAGGCTGGAGGGGGTCGACAGTGGAGATGAACAGTATCCCGTGGAGTCCTGTTTTGCGGTACGCCACACCCCTCCCGATGAACAGGACCCCCGTTTCGACCGTAGCGCTCCAACACAAGTCCGTTTCCTCCGTTTTGCGGTACTCCACACCCCTCCCGATCAACAGGAACCCCGTTTCGACTGTAGGAGGTCCGTTTCCTCCGTTTTGCGGTACGCCACACCCCTCCCGATCAACAGGACCCCCGTTTCGACCGTAGGAGGTCTGTTTCCTCCATTTTGCGGTACGCCACACCCCTCCCGATCAACAGGACCCCCGTTTCGACCATAGGAGGTCCGTTTCCTCCGTTGTGCGGTACGCCAGGCCTCGTTTCCATCGCCTCTTCCGTCCAAGCCCTCCCGATGAACACGACCATGCATTCTGTTCCGACCCATGAACACGACGACGACGCTGTTTCTCCCGACCCAGCCATGCACACGAGCCCTCGCCATACGTATGCGCGAGTAGGCGTTCGAGACCCCGCCCGTATGTACACATATGTGGCCGTATTTTATTTCTTGCACCCTGGCCGCTGTACGTACGTGTACATGCTACGTGCGCGCCTCTACTACGACACGTGCGCGCCTCTACTACGACACGTGCGCGCCTCTACATCGACCAGTATGTACGTACACGTTCATGACCAGAATGTCAACGCTACGTACGCTTCGACCAGGTGGGTCCCGACTGCTAGGCACTTCCTTGCCTGCGAAGATGTAGCTGGTGGGTCCCAGCAGTCAGGGGGCGAATCATTTTTTTGCCCGGACGCACTTCCTTGCATGCGAACATGTAGCTGGTGGGTCCGAGCAGTCGGGGGGCTGGTGGGTCCCAGCAGTCAGGGGGGCGAATCGTTTTGGTTTTTTTTGCCCGGACGCACTTCCTTGCGTGCAAAGATGTAGCTGGTGGGTCCCAGCAGTCAGGGGGGCGAATCATTTTTTTTGCCCCGACGCACTTCCTTGCGTGCGAAGGTGTAGCTGGTGGGTCCCAGCAGTCAGGGGGAAACGTTTTTTTCGCGAAATACGATGGCCCGTCCGGTGGGTCCCTGCTGTCATGTGGAGGAATCATTATTTTCCGCGTAATAAGGAGGCTCTTCCTTGCTGCCGCCGTGGACCCAGCTGTCAGCCTCTCCACGTACAGTCCATGTCCGATGGAAGTCGTTCCTTGACCACGTTGACCACACCGCACCGAGAGCACCAGGGCGGTGGACGACGGCGAGGCCTAGGAAGGGGACGACGGGGAGCCGGGGAAGACGCGGCAGTGGAAGCCCGCGCGCGCGGAGAGAGGAGTACGAGGGTTCACTGGTTCGGCTGCGGTGTGAGGCTGCCATCGTCGCAGGGCCTGGCCAGCGGTGGGAATAGTAGGGGGCGGTGAGGCCTCTGCGGCAGCACAGCCAGCCACAGGAGGCAGGAGCATACGGCACGACCAGCGCTGCTTTGGGCGGCTGGAGCAAGAAGACCAGAGGTTGAAGAAGCACTACGGCCGTTCGATGGACATCGTAGGGTCAATGGAGCTAGAATCGTTCATATTGACTAAGTTGACAAAGCCCTTCGTCCCCGTCAACTTAGTAGGCCCACAAGTCAGCCTCCCACCAAGGTGGGTCCTAGCTAGCCGGGGGAGTATTCATTTTTTTGTGCGTAATAAGGAGGCACTTCTGGCGGGTCTGAGCTGACAGCGGGGGGGACGTTTTTTTCACGAAATACGGTGGCCCGTCCGGTGGGTCCCAGCAGTCAGGGGGAAACGATTTTTTCGCTAAATACTAGTGGCCCGTTCGGTGGGTCCTTGCTATCAGGTGGAGGAATAATTATTTTGCACGTAATGAGGCACTTCCTTGCTGCGGCCGTGGACCCAGCTGTCAGCCTCTCCACGTACAGTCCACGTCTTATGGAAGCCGTTCCTTGACCACGTTGACCACGCCGCGCCGAGCGCACCAGGGCTATATATAATAATTTATATATAGCTCATGGAAACTTCTTATGCAATTTATTGCAGTCGTTTTTTTGTTGGCCACGGCAAATTTCACATATTTCTGTGGGTTCCAAACTATTTTTAATACCGAAATGTCCAGCCAGATTTAAAGTACTTTGAAGATATATTTAAATTAGGTTAATGCCTAGTGAAATAGGAATCTGAAAATGTGATAAAATTCAGAAATTATAAAGTAATTGCCAATTTGTCATCTGTTTTTATATTTACAACCCATTTCATATTACTTTCAAGATTTGCAGGCGTCTTGAAAGAGTTGCAGCCCATCAGGGCGTAGAAAAATAAGTAGGCCTGGATTGGGTATTCTTCAGAAAAATAAACTGGGCTCATTTTCACAAAGAAAAAATAGCTGGGTTGGTCACATGGTGAACATAAAATATAAGCATGGGCTAGACGGGCCACAGCCCAGTTCAAACCCTGCTCCATCTCAACAATACCAAACAAAAAAATACTGCTCGAATAGCTACGTCCCAGGTGTCAGCCGATCTTGTGTTGTTCTCTTGTCTATTGACTATATACGCTCACAATGTCGTGGGTCCCAGATGTCAGGGAAACACTAGGAGGAAGCATTTTATTTTTCCATACGCTGACGTAGTGGGCCCCTACTGTCATCCTCTCCACGTACTTCTGCCGATTCCTGTTGTTTGTTGACCATGTTGACAACGCGAGAGGGCGGTGCCACCGCGAGCGCACCAAAGCGCGCAGAGGACGTCGGCGTTAACGATTTAGGAGACGGTGTGGCGGCGATGCGTGCGCTGAGGCGCAGCCAGCCGTGGGAGGCGAAAGCAGGCGGCCCCGCCAGCGCTGGTTTGGTTTTGGCGGCTGGATGAAGACAGGACTGAAGAAACACGACAGACTATAAAAGCAGCAGGAGTACTTAACAACCTTAACTGAAACCAGCAGGGGCACTTAACAACCAAAGCTGAAAGCAGTATGAGTACTTATACAGGTTCAACCGTACAAAGCACGCCTCGAACAGTGCTACTTTGCCTACAGTTAACCAAGGGTGAGGCCGCTAAGCCCCAGGACAAGGCCCAGGCGCCACCCCGCGCATCCACAACCTTCTGAAAGTGGCTTCATCTCGCAACGTGGTCAATAAATAGGATATTCACTTTAGAGCCATGGAAAAGCATGAACATAATTTTCTGTCCTATTCTCCAAGATGGACGGGCCTTCATTTTTTGAGACCACCCATGAATAAGTATCTTTTCACCTCCAAGGGGAATTGAGTAGGTCGACATATACATCATGTTGTGACCAAGTGCAAGTCTGACCAGACCATGGTCAGGCATCTGTATAGGAACAATAGAACTTGGCAGTTCCTGTTTCAAGAAGATCACAGCTGTAAAACTGTGTATAAGCAATAGTTTATGAACAACATATATAACAGAAAACAGCTCGTACCATAAGTTTCTCGACACAGTTGGACCTGTTCAACGAGTGCAGCAGTGGCACACATATCCCACGTGGCCTTCCACCATTGAAACGCCCCACAAGGACCTCAAGAGATCAATAAAGTGTATGAACTTGTGGATGTCGATCCAGTCAACTTCAGTGCCATTAGTAACAGCCGATTTATTACAGAGTAACAAACGAGCAGACTGCTTAACTGTGAAAAAACCTACACGTGCCACCAATTATAAGAAAATATTAGTTAGAAGTAGCATCTTCGTGAGAGATTCGTTGCTACTTCTAAAGTTAAATTGTGATTAGTTAGACAGAATAGGTGGATTAAGAACTAATCGAGGCAACAAGCAAGAACCAGATACAGAACTAACATGGATGAACAATTGGAACAACGTCGGGGTGGAAGATCACAGTGAAGATGAGACCAGGTTATGCTATTTCCATCAACATTCGTGCGCCAACTTTCGATCCGTAACACTTGAGAAAGTTTATCCAAGTTTGGCCATAAAAAAAGCAGCGATCTTCTTGGTTCATGAACCCAACTTGGAACTTATATCCATGGCTTGTCTTCACTGTGACCATTAAACTAGTGTATTCAGTTATGGCAAGGCCAAGCATCTTGAGTACATGTGTTCTGGCAGAGCAAATAATACATTGCAGGAAAAATAATATGAGAACACAGCATGTTCAAAAAAACCCCACCCTCCGAGATAGAAAAGTGGATTCTAGGAACATACTGTGCGCGTTTCAAAATGTTGTGTTAGGATGAGAAGGAACAAGTGTGGCGTCTTGCCGAGGGCGCAGAAACCTGTAGGGTACTCGCACTTTGGGCACTGCAAATGAAACACACTAGATTCAGTAGGAAGAAAAATGCATCAATGGCGACGGCTGCCATCCTAGGATTACCTGCGACCAAGGGACTTGGGTTTATCGGGGATGGATGAAGAATTCGTACCTGGTTCTCCATGAGAAAACCCTATGCAATCGCCGAGAGGGGGTTTTCTCTGAACAAGCAGACGAGGGAGAAGGGGATTCAGGGCCAGTGAAATATTGTCGCTTCGTCCGTCTAGCTTACTGCTAAAGCTGGAAAGGGGGGTTGTGATTTGACGGCTCATTGGGCATTACTGCGGCGCTACGACCGGGGTGTGTCTACCGTGAAGTTGTGCACTCTAATTTGTGCATATGGCACGTGGACCCCGTTGCCGGTTGCCCCACATATCAGCGAAAGGAAGTAGAAAGACAGGAGTAACTAGTTACACATAAATATATATTTTGACAGAGAGATACTCCCTCTGTAAAGAAATATACAAATCTTTTATATCACTGGCTCACCTTGCCGAGAAATATACTCCCTCTGCAACGCACGGGCATTATGGGGGTTCAGCTTTTTTTATGGGGGTTCAACCGAGAATATAATACTCAAATAGGCTCAGGGTTCTAGACTTTGGGCCGCAGGCCGACCCTACATGTTTGGGGGGCCATGTGTTCTACCTCAGCGCTTTTCATATTGCAAGCGATCGGTACGGTGCTGGTTTTAGATGCTGTCGCAAGGCGAATACACAAAATTGAATAAAGCACGGCAGCTGTTGGAATGAAATCGAACGACAGTTCCTAACCAGCAATCAGAGTTGCAATTCTATCAACGATATACCATGTGATAAATAATAATGTCATACTACTTATACACACAGGAAACTTGTTTCACCATGCCAGATTATTACATCAAAATCTCTCGGAGTATAGATCAGTTTGGCAGTTGCATGCTGCTAATTTCAAAGTTGATTTGGACCAGCTCTCCTTGCCGAGAAAGTTCGATTTTGACATCATCCCCTACCACAAGATATGATTTAGATTTGAACCTTGACCATCCTTTAGCATCAATCATCATGCGACCATCCTTTGTACTTACGGTATATTGAGCAGGTTCATTCACACCAGGGCTGCGCATGGTAAGAGAAACTTGGCCGCGGTCGCCCGGATTGTTGAACGACTCCCTCGTTGCTCTTGGAATTCTCTGTTTGCAAACAAGAAGACATACCCAAATAGTTAGATCAACACAGTGAATCATGTGAAACAACATGGAAAGAAAAAAGAACGAAGCACTTGGGCGGCCAATGCTTACCAAGAAGGTGGACATGTCAGTTTTTGTAAGAACTTTGGTATATGAAGTGCGAACTGCAGCCCAGTCTGTTGCCGGTGCAACTGCACGGGCCGGAGCAGATGCAAGTGCAAGTGTTGGTGCAGGTGCCGAAGCCGCTGCTGCTGCCGGAGATGGTGCTCCTTGTAGAGCTGGTGTCGGTGTCGGAGCAGGTGCTGGTGTCGATGCCTGATCCTCCGGTAGATCAGACTGATCCGCTGACGCGGTCGGTGCCCAATCCTCAGCCGGATCAGATTGAGCTGCTGCCGCTGTCAGTGCTAGAGCAACTGCCGGTGCTCGATCTGTACGAGACAGCGGCGATCGTGTCTGGTCTGCTATGATCAGCTTTCTAACTTGACTAGGATCCGTGACCGTGATCCAGTTTTTTTCTTCATTTCTTTTAAACGCGAGAAGGACTAATTGTGGCGTTTTTGTTAAACCAAACTGCAGTTCATCATAGGGATTCAGCTTGTACTCATACAACAGACTGATCCAATTTTTTCTAGTAATATAAGTGATGGACAGTGCCTTCGTTACTGACACGACATAAGAAGTGAAACCTGCAAAAATAGCCATCATAGAGCAAACCAAACGGTTTATTCTGTGATGAATGTCACATGGCAAAACCTGCATCATAAAATTGCAGGAAAAGAAAGAAAACATGACAGTAAATCAATAAGATTTACTTGATGTGACACGAGTGAATCTTTACCAGGAAATCACTATGTTGAAGTACTAAAAAGAAGATTGATCGTCCAACTACGCGTGGCATGCACGGGCCCTGCCTACTCCCACAAGCAGGACAGTCCAAAGGTCGTGACAAATCGTATGGACCGAACATCCATGGGACTGGAAATCCTGGTGGGTGCAATAAACCTTGCAATGCATACAGATATTGGAGTGTAACCATAATTTATAAACCGTCCTCACAAAAAATATGATCTGGATACTTCAAAATATACAGACTGAATTGAGTGGACAGACATTAACATAGACCGTTCACAGGACTGACCACACACCAAAAGTGGCAGTACTAATAAACAATATAGGGTTCACAAACACAAATCAAGTTCTGAACAATAGTACTTACTACAGACAAGCAAAGTTGCATTAACTAAACTCTACAGACTATTTCTTGCCACTGACCTACGGGATGAACCCCGCATAACTGACTAGGCCATGGACTTCGTGTGAGATGTCTACACGCACCATCGCCATCTTGTCAACCTTGGAGAACCTAACAGAGTGGTCTTTCCACTCATAAACATGATGATGAAGACAGGCCGCATCAGATTTGTTGGGAAGCTTTACAAGAACCACACCCTTCATAATCGAAGGCATAGCCAGAAAATTGTTGCGGTCAAGTACAGCCTCGAGAACACGCCTGACAACAATGCTACAGGAAAACACTAGTTCAGGACACGTGGCGACAAGGACACAGCAGCTGGATAGTTCAGCAGTAGAACTCATCATCAGGTCTTCCAGTTCACACGGCATGACTTTGAGAACTTCATCTCCACCGCGGACCTGGTTCTAATTGAAACAGAAACCATATTTTATTACTACCTTCGTTCAGAAATATAAGATGATTTTCGATATTATACTCCATATATGACTACATATACGCACAGAAATGAGTGAACAAAGACACTAGAACATGTCTTCGAAGGCATGAGAGCAGAGGGATTACATGCAAAATCCATAACGCAAGTTACTGAGGCAAATATACCCTCTTAAAAGGTAGCATTGATGTTCATAAAGTACTCCCTCCGTCCCAAAATTCTTGTCTTAGATTTGTCTAGATACGGATGTATCAAGTCACATTTTAGTATTAGATACATCCGTATGTAGACAAATCTAAGACAAGAAATTTGGGACAGAGGGAGTAGTTGAAAGTAATCTATAAGAAATCAGTGTCAACCTCTCGCATGTTTTGGTCAAAAGAGGAATTTAGAACCGTCATTTGGCACACAAAAATCACATGCAAGATCACCCAGAAAGTTGTACTACTAGTACTAGTACTGCGTGTTAGATGAAAAACACGATCAAGATCGAGAAAAAGATCGTCAAGAAGAGATATTACCTGGACTTTCTTAATGAGGGATCCCGGAGAGGGGGGCTTGGATAGGGCGATGGATTTGAGCTTGTCTGCGGTAGTCTCGGCTGGGTGCTTGCGCTTCTTCGTACCATGAGCCTCGACGGTTTTGGCTGAAGCCATAGACATCACTTCGGCCGGTGCTCCAGCGTCCATCAAGAAACTGTCAAATAGAAATAAAAGAAAAGAAACCATAATCACAAACCCAAAAGAAGAAAAGAGAGGGAGTTATAGGCTGGTGGACCCCGATGCTGGCTGTCCCACACGTCGGCAAAAGTGAGTAATTTAGTGCATGGCTGGAGGAGGATCCGCATGGTAGAGCGTGTCCACTGTTTTTCAAAAGAAAAAATGATTACAGCAAGTGTTTCCACTCTTACAACACAGGAGTGCGAAACATGGCAGCCACATGAACATACATAGTGCTCCTACTACTAGGCATGTGCAGTGGTTCATACGTCAGTACTACACAATCTTGTTGCTAGTGTAGTAAGATACGATGATAACAAATGATGTTGTGCGCATGTCAACTACTCCTATATGTAACAAATACCCGAAGAGGAAACAACTATATTGAGATGAGAATGCAACCAAACACACCCACACGCTTTGTGCTACAGTGACTGATCTGCACCGTCTGAGTTTGATCCAACGGTCATCTTGCGCCGAGACATGGACATGCCCATGCAGAGGGCGCCCGAAGTCCCTCTGCTTCTCGAGGCGCACGACGTTGGTGATGCAGGGTGCAACCGCCCGTAGAGCCCGCTCGTGGTCGACGGGAGCCATCTCGTCAAAGACGGCGTCCAATGGCACGAATGGATTCCGGTGATGGAGCCCTGAAAGGATTCGCCCGGCAACGGCGACGGCAGCCCGCAACCCCTCCTTGTCCAGCTCAACCCCCACCATCACGCGGAGACGGCTCAGCTCCTCGAAGATATAGGTGAAGAAGGAGACCAGGTCCGGAAGCCGCAGCTCGTTGAAGTCGACCAGGTGGTCGAACGGGTTTAGCCCGACGGCCGGCATCGTCGCGCTGGCACGACGGTAGGCATCGCGCAGCCGCAACACGTGCATGGCAACTTGGTTCACCAAGTGGTTGAGGCGATCCTGGACCTCATCACGATCGGCCCGCTCGCACTCCAGGCGGCTCCCCTGACGGCCTATCGCATCTCCCGCTTTCTGCAGCAACGCCGCCGACGCCTCGAGCATCTTTGTGGTGGACACCTGCCGCTTTTGAAGCTCCGTGAACTCCCGCACATAACGGAGGAGCATGGCACTCCTCTCCTCCTTGAGCTCACGGAGCTCCACGTCCTTGGCCCTGAGCTCCGCAACCTTGGCATGGAGCTCCTGTGTCAGGAGCCTCACCTCGGACTCCGTGATCTGCTGCGCCGCCATGGCACCAGGTAGAAGCAATTGGGAGAGGAAGCAAAGGAGGCGAAAGTGCTGAAAGGCAATGCAATCTATGGGAAGGCGGAGGGAGCGGGGAATCTTTTGGTTTTCACCATGGTAAAACACCAGTCGACGACTTCTCACATCAGGGAGCGGTGGGTTTTTACAGGCGGGGTCATCATGACTAATTGCTTCCACGCCTGCTCCCGTCAATCAAAAAATAAAAATCCTGTCGCGCCTGCTCCCGTCAATCAAAAAAATAAAAATCATGCCGCACCCAAACACCAGAGCAACGCCGTGGTGGATATTTATATTTACCTGCCGGCAAGTAGATAAAAAAGGGGTGAAAAAACAAATGTGGCGGCAGCCTAGCTAATCGGTCGAACTAGCCCAACTAGCTAGCCACCGTGCTTCGCTGATGTACTCGGCGGGAAAGGTGGTCTTTCGTGATTTGACAACTCATTTACTTGCTTCGGCGCTACGACCGAGGAGGACCCAGAAAACGCGTGGTAGGGCATCCCATGTCAGGAAGAATATATGTGTGCACCACCCGGGAGGACCCCGAAACCGCGCGGTAGGGTGTGTCATGTCTCGGCACGGAGGAAAAATGTGCGTGTAAAAATATACTGTATCAGACGTAGTACCTATGGTTCGACCTCGGGACCTAGCTAGTCGGTCGAAAACACCCCACTAGCCACACAGCTTCATCATGCAAACGTGGCACGGAGGATAGATGTGGTTAGCTCCGTCTCGACCAGCCACAACATCTCTTGTTCTAGGCGATTCTTCTATTTTTCCAAGCTTTTTTAGTTGTAATAACACCACGGCAAGCTAGCGCCGCTCTTCATGTGTGCCCGTGCAAAGGTTAGACGATGGAGAGAAGAGAGATTGAGATCGCAGACCTGGGACCCACCAGTAAGTGAGACAACGGTCATGCATGTGTTGACGAGGCACTCCCTCTACTCTACTCAATGAAAGTACTGTATAAATAAAATCAAGTTATGGGACAAAGCCACCAACCATTTGTTTTTTCAGGCTATCGACTTATGCTTTGTAGTCCAGGTTGCCAGTTCGAATCTCGTCTTTCAGATTTGTTAGTTTTAGGTCCAAATTTGATTAGTGACAAGTGGGACCCCCGTGTGTTGTTTCGATATTTCGGTGTAGGATGGTTTTTTTGAACAAACACTTTGCGCGGTTAGACAAGTAACGGCACGAGTTACATGTATTTTGCAAGTTTACGAACAAAAATGACAGTGGCATAGAATATCACATCCACCCCGCAGCTTAGATACTATGGTGATACGAGTTTTTACACCGTTGGAAGTGAGATCCAATGGATTGGGAGTAGTCTTTGTAATTATGCGCAATTTCCAAACTCTCCAAAGGTTTTTTTGCAAAAAAAACATTCAGGCCTCGTGTGTGCCGCTGCATCTTCGATCCAATGGCTCCCCGGTGCTCATATTAGGTGCTCCCCGTAGCTTAATTACCCGCTGCGGTGATATGAGCATCTAGGTCGTATGATCAGTGATCAGATGGCACATGCGTAGTACTTGTACTTTATGCGCATTTCCCAAACTCTATCAGCCGTATATTGCAAAAACATTCAAACCTCCTATTGTGGGCCGTTAGATCTCAGTGAACTCGTATCACCATAGAATCTACGGTGCGGGAGCACCTCATACTCTCCCGTGTGAGAAAACATAAGGTGCTATCGCAGCTTGGATGCTATGGTGATACGAGCTTGGAGGTTGTTTGATCTGAGATCCAATGGCATCTGAGCAGTCTTTGTGCTTGTAAGCAGTGGCCGAACTCTTTTGGGGCTTTTCTGCAAAAACCATTCGAACCACCGAGGAGGTGTTGGGTCACAAATCTAACGCCTCCGAAGAGCCTGTATCACCAAAGCATCTAAGGTGTGGTAGCACATGATATTCTTAGACACAGGAGAATATGATGTCCTCCTTCATCTTAGATGCTACAGTGATACGAGCTTCGAGGTCATTAGATATGGGATCAAAGGGCATCTAAGTAGTTTTTGTACAAATTGTGTGCAATTCTCAAACTCATCAAGGTTTCCTGCAGAAATATTAAGACACATCATGTGAGCTGCTATATCTCAGATCTACAAGCTCGAAGCAACTCATATCGGCATATAGCATCTAAGGTATGGGGGCACATGATATTCTCCCGGGGAGGAGGGGTGGGGGTGCACAACCAATCGGTGGCTGGGAGGGTGGGGACAAATATAATCTAAACAACCCTAAACAGTGCTCCACAATTTTATAGCTCCGCCTAAATAGAACATTTGCATGTACTGTAGTAGTAGACTTAATATTCATGTTTCAGTTTCATGTTCATTTTAAATATTGAACTGAGGACCATGGATGTCTTACATTTTACTCCCTTCGTTCCCAAATATTAGTCTTTTTAGAGGCTTCAAATGGACTGGCACATACGGATGTATATAGACACTCATTTTGCTCCGTATGTAGCCACTTGTTGAACTCTCTAAAAGACTAATATTTAGGAATAGAAGGGGTATTTTTGAATTTGTGTCATACATGCATGGTTTGGAAAAATAGATGCACTATACTTATTGGATTGTTGTTGTGTTCGTGCGTGTGTCTCTCTCTCTCTGTGTGTGTGTGGTCATATGCTTGATACATACAAAGTTTTCTCACCTCCATGTTGTTCATCTTTTAAATTTGAATTTGCATTGGAAAACTTACTAGGGATACCATGAAATGTGAAATCCACATTGAGATCACTATATCACAAACTCACTCTAATTCAACAACTCGCCATAAATCAATTACCACGCTGAGATTAGTATTCGGCAATTTAAAAGGTTCCTTTCATATTCTCGAATGGTAGGACCCAACGGCGTAACAGCCAGACCTTGGCTCGTGTTGATCCTAAAAAAAGCGGGCTCGTGTCCTTCGGTGGAGTGCGTGGTACGCACATTAGGCAACCCCATTACCCCAACCAGTCGAGCCTTAGTGTTTCAAGTCGAAATATCTGGCGGCCAGAATTCCAGCCCTAGGAAATTCCCCTCATGTCCCCGGTCCATAATGACTACCGATGAACAACGGAGGGATGCTTTAGTAACTAGACAACGTTACCTACCGTGCCGAGCACGGTTCAATTCCCTCAGTCGCCGCTCGTCAAGGTCACCCGTCAACTGCATTGCCTAGTACTACTACTACTACACCAGGATGAGCACAGAATTGAGCCCGTTTGTTCGTGCCTAGTACTTGAGTTAATATATCAGGCAATGCACTAGTACAGAGGGATTATCCTTTTACTCTGCATATATAACTTGTCTGAAGTCTAACTAAGCAAAATGTTTGACCAAATCCTTTCTTAAGAAATACAACAGGACAGATGTACGGCTTGAAAACTTATTGCATGATGCAGGTTATGATATTGTTTCGAATCATGGATCTTAAATTTATGAAAATCCAAAAGTGAGCATAAATTCTTGAAACTAAGCATGGTCATGTGATATGGCACAAATATTACTTCGTAAGTTTTTTCTTCAATTTGAGACAAGATGCTTATGACAAGTTGCACAAATGAAGAGCCAAGGTATTTTGGAAGAAAGACCTGTCACGTTAAGGCGAACACTTTCACTATTGAAACCGTGGGTGTTTACGTGCCACCATGAGTCCCCGCTTCTCATCGGCAATCGGCAGGTGCCGTCCGAGCAAGCGTGTGAGTCGACGGGAGGCGTGTGAGCAGACCGCTGCGCCGGCTGTCAGGGAGGCGTGCGAGCAGACCGCTGTGCATGCTCACCGGGAGGCGAGCCCTTTGACCAGGCTCCGCTGCCCACCGTCGTACCAACTGCTCCCACTTTTAATGTCGCTGGTGCCGCAGTTTAAAATCAACCCCGCACTACCCGATACTCCCTCCTTTCCGGTTTATAGGGCTTATCTCAAAATATTAGTTTTTCCATTTTATAAGGCTTAATTTTGTTGTTTCCCATCACATGTTCAGATTCCAAGGTAAATTAAATCATTGCATGCAAGTATTAAGAGAAAATTGACCAATGCATGTAATTTATGCATGCATGCATGCATTGCAATAAATGCATTGGTAAACATATTTTTTTAAGAAAAACAAGAGCATTAATTGGGTGCTTTTGCAAACTACAAAAAGTATTCCACCACTCACCATCTACCTTGGTTGGTGAGATTTTTGAATTGAGCCTTATAAACCGGAAAGGAGGGAGTATCGCTACAATCCTCTCTCTTCCTCTCCGATTCTCCTGTCGTCTACCTCCAACTAGCCTGACCTAAACGTACGCCATGCCGCATCACGATGGTCTACCCTTAGTGTTCCAGTTTCCCGAGGAAGACACCCAGCCGGAGTCTCAAGAACATAAGGCGCTTTGGGACGAGCTTGAACTGGCCTTTCGGAAAGACGCCGCGCCTATCCCCGCTCCCGTTCCGGCTCCCGTCGCCCCGACTGCGCCAGCGCCCATCCCCGTGGCATTGATAGGCTGGGAGTCGCACATTGTCACCGAGCTTGATCCCACGGGGTTCCATGAGGTGCCCACCGACTTTCACGCGCCCGTGCACCTGCCAACGCATGCGCCTGTGCGTGCACTGACGCGCACGCCCGTGCTGGTGCCCGTGCACCTGCCAGTGCCTGCGCCTGCGCGTGCACTGACGTGCGTGCCCGTGCCGTGCCGGTGCACACGAATGTCTCCGCCGCACCGTTGACAGCGCCTGTCCCCGCGCTGGTGCCAGTGCCCCCCTCAGCGGCATGGATGGACGCTGTCGACCACTTTCTTGCACCAACGCTAGTCGCCTCCTCCCGCCAGTCGACTCGATCCGAAGTCCAGAACATTTTGGCCTTCCTTGAAGCTAGGCCAACGTCTAGCAGTATGCCAACAACGGCGCAAGACGCCGCCGTCACCGTCGGTCAGTGGCCCGACGACACAAAGAGCACGGCAGAGGAGCCGCTTCCCACCGCGAGACGCCCCCGCCGCCGCCGCGTAATCTAAATTTGCCATGAAAAACGTTCGGATTGCCATGCTTAAAATCCGAATATTTATCATTTCCGTTTATTTTATATCGATCGTCGTATAATTTAAAGTCGGAGTTAGACTTAATGAAATGTATGTTTTGATCGATTGAATGTTCTGCTAGAGCCGTATCAAATTAAATATAAAACGTCATCAAGCCACATGTATTCCTTGTCATCCAGCGACGTAGACTGCTTCAATGCCGAGCGCTCAATTAGCGTGCAGTTAATTTCATGCCAAAAATAGTGCTAATCACATGACAACATGCAAATAATATCCTAGTAGTTTATATCCGCATGCACTTAATATACATCCAAATTAACGTGCATTGCACGTACACACTAACTAGTGCTGCTAGTATGTGAAACTGGTGCCGTGACTTGTGAACGCGTCAAGATATGGTCAACGGCAACATCGCTCGCGAGTTCTTCATGTTTGCCCGTGCGTCTAAACGCAGAAGGGGTCGAGAGAGAGAGATAGCACACATGGAACCCACCAGTAAGTGAAGACGTGTAGATATATTTTGTGCGTGGGAGGAATCAAGGTCAACCGATCACATAGGGTCGCCGTGTGATCGAAAGAGTGAGACGGGTTGGAGAGAGTGACCTAGATAAACGATGTGCGTGAGAGAGTATACAATGTGAATAGGTCGAATTGGGCTCAAACATGGTGATATATCGTTTTTGTCCGAGAAAGAGCCAGGTCAATCGAGACATACGGAGAGAGAGAGAGAGATTGAGTGAGCGTGGCCCACCATGAGGTCAAAAGAGTGGTGGCGGCTTGGATGGACTGACCTAGATAGACAATATGCGTGAGAGAGTATAGAGTGTGTCGATCGAGGCCCGAACAGGGAGATATATCATTTGTGTGTGAAAGAAAACGAGGTTAAACGAGACTCGGATAAAGAGAGCAAGATTGAGCGAGTCTGGACCGCCGTGAGGAGTGACCTAGATATACAACGTGCGTGCGTGCGCATGCATGAGAGGTTGGGGGGCTAGATAGCGCGAGAGGGTGAGAGGGAGAGGGGGAGAGAGAGCTCGGCATGGGGTGCAATGGCGGGTGTGTGAGGTAAATACATTTGGTAACATAGTGGAAAAATGGTTTGTGTAGTTGAGAGAGTTAGAGATCGAAACATGGAGAGAAACAATGAACGTGTGTTGGAAACCGATAGCTTCCTAAGGTGGTTAGGAGAGGAAGATTGACCGATACAGGAAGTATGTAGCGTTTGTGCGCGGGGGGGGGGCTAAAAACAACATTTGAACGTACTTAGTACGAGACTTAATATCGATGTTTCAATTCGATGTACATTGTAAGATTTGAACCGAGGAGCAGGCATACGGGTAATTATTTCGAATTCGTGCCATACTAAGTTTCGAAAAGTTGACATTGACTCAGTTTGTTGTGCTATTTTGTAGGTCATATGTTTGAATCCATCCAAAAGTTTTCTCACTACCATGGTGTTCATCATATACATATGCATTTGTATTAAAAAAGTAGCATGGATACAGTGAAATGCGAAATCCACGTTAGAATTGGAGATCGCTACGTGACACACACTCTAATTCAAATAACTAACTACGTGACACACACTCTAATTCAAATAACTAATTATGTGAGACACACTCTAATCCATGTTAGCATGGGTACCGTTTTGATTTTTTTCCAAATAACTCATTAATTAATTTATAGTACTCCCTCTGTTCACTTTTATAAGACCTTGAAGACATTTCAGACAATGTGCAAAACAGTTCATTTTAAGTTGTTTGAAACGACTTACAAAAGTGAACAGATGGAGTATCTCGTTTCGAATGACTAATTATTGCAAGGAAAACACGGGCATGGTAATACATACAGATTCGTTTGCAAATGAAAGAAGATTCATTTGCATTCTCAAATGTAGGCGCACCAGGCAAACCAGGGTCGTGTCGTTGTGGACGCTGCTTTGGTGCCTTAAAGGCAACTGCCTTTGTGTCACTGACATGTGGGCCAGCCACCTGTTGGGCCCATATGTCATGGACACAAAGGCAGGTGCCTTAAGGCACAGAAGCATAGTCCTGTCGGGGTGGTCGCGTGTGTCGGACGGACGCGTAGCACCCAGCCCCCCCCCCCCCCCAAAAAAAGGACGAGGACAATATAAGTTCGCGGTTCCACATTTCGGATTGAAATATCTGGCGGCCCCAATTCTAGCCCTGCAAAATCTCTCTTCTCCACCGTCCCCTTCCGCGCCCAGATTGCTCAAATCCCTAATTCGCCGCCAACCCTCGAATCGCCCCTCGTCTCGTCTCTTTCCCCACCGTTCCCCACCTCTGTGCTGGACGACGACGACGAAGACGACGGTCGCGCTTCACCACCTCACCGGAGCTACCTCATCTACGCCCTCGTCCACCGCACCGGGTGGTCCACCAACAACGTCGGCCGCCACAACTGACGTGCCTCAGAGACACCGAGTTCCACCGCATCAGGTGCGCTTCACCGACGCCGTCTTCCAGCTCACCGGGGCTACTTCACCGAGCACATCATCGCACCTCCGCCCCCCGAGGCCGTTGGGGCTTCACCACCGGTCTCATCCACTGCATCGTAGCGCTCCACTGCCACTCAAGATATGCATCCGTGCGCGGCCAGCCAATGCCAGTGCATCACCCTCAACGGCTCTGAAGTGACCCGCACTCTAGCTAGGCGAGCATGCCCAAACGCCAGCCCGAACTAGGTATCCAACCATCACTCCCTTGTGCACTGTTCCGACGATGTTTGGATATCCTTTCACTGACCTCTTAGCTTACACGCCTATGCAACTCTGACCTTAACTCTTATTTCTTCTGGAGATATCATCTGAAACAAGCAAATCCATATTTTAGAGAAGCATGACGGCGCTACGGGATCTGGTACACATCTTGCACACCCGTATAACCTTGTAAGTATCTGTCCTCCGGTACAACATCAAGGTCGATTCCTCTTATTTGATCAACCATTCGCCATGTCAAAAAATGCAGAGGGGGATTCAAGGAGCACAAGGCCTGCACATCGAAGCAAGTGGTAACATGGACTTGTACATGGAACATCCCAAGCGCAAGCAGAGCTGCAGTGAGCCTGTACAACAAGCTAGCGTAAGTCCCTGCATTTCATTTAATTTGTACTGGCATTCGTGTATGATTTGTGTGCAGTGGCTGATCCACGAATTCAAGTTACCAGGGGCGAACATTTAACTTAAAAAATACGAAGGCACTTGCACTCCGGAAATCAACATAACTTGACAAATGTGAAGCTACATGCACTTTGAAAACCAGCTAATGATCCAAAGTAGTTCAGATTATAAACACTAAATGATGCAAGCACCAAAAAACACAAAATGCAACATGGTGTACAAGGACTACAAACATGGTCTCTACCTGCTTGAATTATTTTTTCACTGGCTGAAAATATCGAAGTGTAATTGGACGTATAACCAGTGCGCAAACTGCATATCAATATATCTATCTTGCACAAGTATGCCAATAGTTTCAAACAACAGATTAGCAAAGTATTTATGCTATGTTGTCATGATACGGGGACTTTCTGGTAGATGGCCTCGACATTTCCTCAAGCTATGAAAATGCACTATAATTTGCTTGTCATCAGTGCCTGCAAATCTCTGTCTCTCTCAACATAGTAGATCATCATTAGACACTAAATCCTTCAATGAGCTTGCAAATGCTTGCATTAGATCCCTCATTAGACACTATATGTTCATCACCAGGAGCATGTAAAATGTTTGCATCAAATGCTTCATTGGCAGTCTGTTCATTAGACACTTCAGGCTCAAGAACAACATGAGCTTGTATATTTGCACCGGAAACTTGATTAGATACATCAGATTCAGTCAGTTCAGTATTGATTGGGGGAGTTATAAAATAAGTATAAATTGGTTTCATTTTCTCATAGATTCCCTACATACAAGCAGGTTTACAACACCGTCAGGTTTAACTATTGGCCAGAAATTGAAGAGTTGAATTAGATATAATCAGGGATGTGATGTACCTGCTCGTTGTGCATGCTACTCTTGCAATTAGTGATTGTCCGTTTGCGCAAGCTCGATGCCATGCCCGTGCTGCCGCGCTGCCTCCCACACAGGCTACACCCAGGGTTGGATCTTCATCTTCTTGTCCTTCCGTTCGCTTGAAGCCTGGCGACCGCCCTCCAACGAGGGCGCGAGGAAGTGCTGTGTCGGTCTGTCGAGCGGCGGCTAGTTTAGGAGCGAACTAGACTGGAGGCTGGAGCGAATGAATTGGGATTTTTCCTGATGTCGATCGATATGGGAGGCGCTCGTTTGGGCCGCGAGCCTACTATAGGGCCTGCCTTGCACTTATGTTATTGGCCCATCCAAATTGAAACATTTTTCTTCATTTTCTACATTGCCTACTCATGCGTTGGGACGAACAAAACTAGCATGGGCCAACCTGGACGACTCAAACTAGGTGCACATTTTCCAGCCACCTGAGGCAGCCGCCCATACCAGCCCCTATGGTGGCGTCGCCCCTTTTTGCGTGTATGATTGGATAGTGAAAAATATTCCAGTGGCGCTTTTGATTTACCCACAGAATGGTTGAATTGCTTGTTTCTATGAACTGAGTTCGCCAATAATGTGAAGGATGCCAGTCTTTTCATCCTATTGTAGATTGCTTAGATCTCAATATGCCAAAAGTAATCGCATGAAATATACAGTAAAAGCCAGTGTGATGTGTTTGGCTACAACTAGTCTGACTACACATCCTCATATAACATATCAAGGACGCACCATCTTACCAGATTAACCATTCGACTTACCCATGCAGTGTGGGAAGAAAGAAGTATTGGGACTGCGTATCCAAGCAATTGATGCCATGGACTCCTTCATACAACCATGTAAGCGAAAAAGAAGTTGCAGTGTGCCTGTACAAAGAACTAGCGTAAGTTCAGTTACCTGCTTCTCGGAATTTTAGTTAGCCACTTATTGCAAAATTGTTCAATTATGTTGCTTGGCTTAATTTAGTTTGCTACTGATTACATAATGGCACAGCCTGTTAATCATATTGTAGACTACGCCTATCTATATGTTTGATACTTACTGTTAAGAATTATCTGTTTGCCTTAACTTAAATATCTACTTGTTTGTTTAACTGCTTTGCTGCTGCAACAGCGGGTTACAATGATGTTAATAACTACTTTTCAGCATCCAATTGAAACTCTTTAATTCCTTGTTTGTTTAACTGGTTTGCTGTTATAACTCCCAGTTGAGATGTTTTGCTAACTTCAACTTTTCTGAATCCAATCGGAACTTTAATGGCAAAACAGGTTAACCCAAGATCAAAGAGCGAGGTCCCCATGGACGTTGCATCATCCCACAGTAGTGGCACCGGCCCAATCGTGCATTATGAATTGCCAAATGCTGATGCTCTAGTGGCTAAACTAGTGGTAGAAAGAGATTCTGCTTCTGCACTTAGAGATGAAGTTGACATGTTGAGGAAGCAAACAGCATAATCACAAGCAGTACTCAAGACAACCATTAAATATTTGGTGGATTTCAAAACGAAGCAAGTTGAGACTGACCAGATTGTTAAGGTCCTGAAGGAAAAAAGGAAATTAAATTCCTACTTGGTAGATCATAGGTGAAATGTTCTTTCCATAGTTGAATAACCTTTGTGTTGTCTGTTCATGTAATCAGTCGAACCATTTGTTTTAGAGATCATGTAATAATTGTTTTTTTTGTTTTTTTATTTGAGCACAAGTCTGTATTAATTGATAAGACTCGGAGACATTTCATTTGGATTGCTGTGCCAGACCTACAAATATGCCAATCGGGCTGAATGTGCATTCAGCAATACTAGTATAGATGGACCATAAGTGGCACGCATCGGAAAGGGCCAAGATGCTGGCTACAAAAAGGATGCTGTTGTAGCCAAAAAAAAGTACAGCGGCCTGGCTTATGTATGTTAGTTGATATTATTGATCCATATACTCTATAAGTGTTTATATGTCTGTTAGTTCCGTACATTCTTGGTTGATTGACTCGGTATTTGAATCTTGATACATCGCTTGTGTACATATCTAAATGGGAGTACGCATTATGCTGCATGTGACATTTGAGTTGGACATGAAGTGTTCCAAATATTCGAATTCACCTTAAACTAGATTCTAGTTTCTGAATTTGAGTATCAGCATTTGTAAACCATATTCATATATGACAGTGGAATACATCTTTGTCGTCCTTTTGAAGATATATAAAAACACATAGAATGATTTATAAAGATTCATATAGGAATACAAAATGGATTTGAATTTAGTTGCCATGGTAAACGTGGATGCTTATTGTCCCAAAATTCGAAAGAAACAGCAAAATGTCCACTCCCACATCGGCTGCCCGAAGCCAAGTGTTTGGGAGATGGAAATTACTGTATACCCATTACACGGACAATCCATCGGCCCGATTTCCACTGCTCTAAATAGGGGTAGGTTAGTAACTTCAATTAGACGCGACACGACCGCCTCTGAGCCCATTCCGACATGGTGGAGTCAAACATGGGCGGCAAAACTCATTTGATTCAAGCTCGTCCGAAAGACCTCTGTTTCTCCCTCCATTCCCCATTCATACACGGTGGGCGGCAAAACAAACTCTCCTCGTCCGAAATAGATGTAGGCTAATATTTTAAATAGGGGCAGATGTGTAACTTCCATCAGACGTGACACAACCGCGCTACCTGTCAGCCCCGTTCATACACCGTGGGCACCAACCAT
Source organism: Triticum urartu (assembly GCF_003073215.2). Lineage (NCBI taxonomy): Eukaryota > Viridiplantae > Streptophyta > Magnoliopsida > Poales > Poaceae > Triticum > Triticum urartu. The sequence continues at coordinate 323,308,788 of NC_053022.1, forward strand.
GGGCGGCAAAACACCCTCTCCTCGCCCGAAATAGTTACCGGCAAATATTTGGGAGATGCGAGATTACCGTCCTATCCCCAACCGACAAGACGTCCAAATTTGAAACGGGGGGTAAGTTCGTAACTTTCCCATATTTCAGACAGGCGCGTCCCAAAAACATGGTTCCCCGTACCTCTCCCTCCATTTTCCCATTCATACACTATCCGCGCTAGAACACCCCATTCCCACACCAGCCTCCGTCCGCCACCCCATCCATCGCCGCCGTCCTCCACCACATCCATTGCCACTGTCCTCCACCATGCCGGAGCACCTACCAAGACCACGTCGTCCACTGCTAGAGATGGACGTTTCTCATCCATGGCGACAGACCAATAGCCTTGCATCGCGTCCTCTCGCTTCATCGGCGCCGTCGTCCTCTTTGCCGGGGCCGCTCACACGACCTTCTCTTCCACCGCAACGGGACTTATCCCCGGATGCACCCATCTACCGTCGCAGATCTGCTTCAACGCCACCGACAGCCATCGCACCCCCGATGCCTACACAGCGCCGCAAGAGAGGTGGTACTTCATATCTCCTCAACTTTTTGATCTCAACCAGAAAATAGATCTTAACTTGGTTACTCTACTTTCTTTTCAGCTCTTAGAATTTAGTTCTTAGTTCGAAGCAAACAATGGATGCTTAATATCATTTCTCTGGTTTACAGCTTCAAATCTGCCATGGCATAGCCATAATATGGTTTAATTGATCATGCTTAGGGTTTAATTGATCATGTTGGTTCCGTGGTGGTTTCTTTAATAGAAATCAGAGGGGAAACCCTCTTTTGCTAAAAAAATATATGCTTAGAGTTTCCCCCTTTTATGATCACTATACGATCAGAATACGTGCTTCGTTTCATAATAACACTGCTCCACCCATCAAGCTAAACAAGCTCAGTTGTTCAAATACGAATCTCATATTATTAAAACAGAGTTGTTTAATTGGTCAGCTAAATGTTCCTAAATTAGTTTCGAAAATGCATGTTCGCCGCTCGGGTGTGTATCTCTGTGTGTGGTCTGGTTAGCACGGTTGGGGAGGTGAACTTTGCATATGCAGGGGTTTATAGGGAGACACTCTCCGAGTTGAAACCGCAATGCATTCCATAGATAATATGACTACTTTTTATGTTCTCATGAATCTCAGATTCTGAATAGCATCATAATGATTATGAGCTTGCGCACATGAAAAGAATAAAGCAGAACAATGCCATGGCTGTCAAACTTGGCATTAAGGGACTGAAATCAAGCCTGGATGCAATGCAATGCAAACACTCTCCACCTACAGATTCATGCTCAGAATATGATCCTAACAGTGATTCTGAGCTAGAGGGAGACCTAAGTCAATGTAGCTCCCTAGTGGAGGAGTCAGAGGAAGATGCCCTATCTTATTCACCCATCAAGGTACTTGCTCTAACTTTCCAAGGCTACATTGCTCGCACATATCTTGCAACTGATTCTTTGCATTGCTTCTACTTTGTTGAACTGCCATTAGCTTAGTTTACGCATCGTGTATGTGAATACGCCCTGCCTATCCATTTTCAGTACATATTCCATCTGTCATCATACCATATTTATCCATTCAAATGTTGTTCTTGTGTATCAGACGTTCAAAAGGAAGAGGGCGATTGCTGATCGTGGAGGAGCACAAGCAAAGTATTTGGAAAAGGTAGTGGCACCTAATAAATCAAATAGCCCATTAGGTGTAGTTGCAATATCACCTGACCCACAAAATACCCCAACTCTAGCAGACTCTAGCCCTACTACACTGGTCATTTCTGATGCCCCAACTCAGCAGACCCCAACTGCAGCAAATAGTATGATTATGCCAGTTGACATAGCACCAGTTGTACGACGCAAAACCCCCATTCCAGCAAAGAGTACACCAAATCCAGTTGCCAAATCCCTTTTCGAACCAGAGAGAGAGCCCCAATTGCAGCAAATAGGACCCCTGTTCCATTTCTTCCCAGTTTAGAAGACGAAGCTTATGTTGTTGTCAAGAACTTTGTGCGCATCTTTCCTTCATGGAAAGATTATACCGCAGACACAGAACAATTTCCAGTCTTCCTCCGCAACTTATGCGTAAGTAATGTACTAATGTTATTCATGGTCATTACTGCATATGTTTCTGCTGATAGAAGACACAAGATTTCATTCTTTTAAATAGGCGAGGCGCAAACTGGATTGTGATGACGAGCAAGGGTTGGTTGCACTTTTCAAGCACTCGTTGATGAAGTATCGTTCCCACCTGAGGCAACCGCACTTCGATGGCAAGCCTCTGAACGAAATTTCTGTAAAGTCTCCGGTGCTACATTTATCCGACGGTGACTGGAATAATCTTGTTACACATTGGTCTCGGCTGCAGTGTAAGGTACTGTCTATGATATCACATCACAATTTGAACTACATTTCTGCGTTTGCCTTAATGTCCCACTTGTAAAAAAACTGTTAGCAGAAGAACATTCATTCTCAAGGGACCACAGAATCTCGCAACTATACTGCACACTGCATTGCTCTTGTGAGTACCTCTTGCCCTGTATGACCATATTTACTTTCATAGCTGTTTGATTATGTAGCATCATTGCACATGTTAGACTCATAATCGTCCATTTGGTGGACATTATAAGATCCATATGGACTCTTACATAAATTTAGAATCAACCCAATGCTTTTGAAGAGGTTTAGCTCTGCATTCCTCTTGTAAGGACTGAACGTGGTCTATCACTGTACTTACATTAACAGCTACTCCCTCCGTCCCATAATATAAGAACGTTTTGTATAGTACACCAGTGTTCGAAACACTCTTGTATTATGGGAAGAGGGATTGGTTCATTTTGTAGCATTCTGCATCTTATCTCCCTCTCCCACCATTTACTAAAAAAGATCAGATCTATATTTAATCTTACCAACAAGTAGAATACACAGACAATGCCAGTGCAGAAGTGTAGCCCATTGCTCTTGTCAGTACATTTTGTCCTGTAACGCTTGTACTTCCAGGGATTGGTAGTTGATTATGTATCATCAATCTGCATCTTATCTTCATTATCCTCTACCCCTTCCAGTATTATCATATCTATAATTACTCTCTACAAAATGTAGAGTACAGGCAATGCTGAAGAAGATTCTGTGCTGAAATTCTTGAGTTATCCTTCCCTTGACATGGAGAAGGGCATTATAAAGCCGGTGTTAACTGTTAATGTAAGTCGGTCCTTCTAAAGCCTTTATCCTCAACTGCTGTTTAATTTGCTCATACTCCCTATCGTTTACTGCTGTTTAGTTTGCTGTTTCTACCAAAATGCATGTTCGTAAGAACCGTAAGTTCTAAGTTTTACTTGTAAAACCAAATTCCTTATTCATACCATGCACATTACTTAATACTCCCTATATGTGTGCTTGTTTTTGTGGATCTATAATCCAGTGTGTGGTGAAGCAGCCCACATTTGCACCTTGTCATCTCCTGTTTTATCTTACTGATGTGGCTGATGATATGGACAACATGCCATGCACATTATCCAAAATAGATACAATGATTTTCTTTGCCCTTCACCTATGCTTGTTATGTTGACATGGTAATCCAGTAGTGTGGTGAAGCTCCCCGCATTATGAACAATGCCAAATTAAGCTATTGATATTTTGAACATACTCTTTATTTTCTAATTTGAAATTGGATAGATGAAAGTGCAACTATCCCTGGGTGGTTTTGGTAATTCCTAACAACATATAGCTCATTGAGCTAACATTATTCCAAGATTAATATTTCAGGAAAAGCTCAATGAATGGCATGGCATGGATGAGGAAAGTGGATCCCTCAAAATTCTAAGGACAAAAAAGTTTGGCTCAAGCTTGAAGCTCAAGACTCTACATTTTATATTTTAGTGATCCAAGATCACATTGAGTCTATAGGAAAAGCCAATACTATCAAGGAGGGATGAGGTGTTGCTTAATGGCTTGCTTGCTCAAAATGCTTACTGATATGCTCCAAAACCCTCAACTACCTTCCCACATCCACATATGACCTAAACCAAAAGTCAAACTCGGCCCCACTGATTCTTTCTATCCGGCGCCACCGAGTTTCAAATGTCATAGCCACTGCCACAAACCCAAGGCAAATCGGTCTCACCGATTGGGTCTCGGTCTCACCGAGATGGGATTGTAATATCTCTGTTTCCCTTCGTAATGTTTCGGTCTTACCGAGATGAGCGATCGGTCCCACCGAGATTGCAATGTAAACTCTCTGTTTCCCTTTTGTAACACTTCGGTCTCACCGAGATGAGCGAATCGGTCCCACCGAGTTTACCTAACCAACTCTCTGGTTAGCCTATTACCAAAATCGGTCCCACCGAGATTACGTTATGCCCTAACCCTAACCATATCGGTCCTACCGAGTTGCATCTCAGTCCCTCCGAAATCCTAACGGTCACTAGGTTTGCTGAATCGGTCCGACCGAGTTTAACCATTCGGTCCCACCGAGTTTGGCAAATTGTGTGTAACGGTTAGATTTTGTGTGGAGGCTATATATACCCCTCCACCCACTCTTCATTCGTGGAGAGAGCCATCAGAACATACCTACACTTCCAATACATATTTTCTGAGAGAGAACCACCTACACTTGTGTTGAGGTCAAGATATTCCATTCCAACCATATGAATCTTGATCTCTAGCCTTCCCCATGTTGCTTTCACTCAAATCTTCTTTCCACCAAATCCAAATCCTGTGAGAGAGAGTTGAGTGTTGGGGAGACTATCATTTGAAGCACAAGAGCAAGGAGTTCATCATCAACACACCATTTGTTACTTCTTGGAGAGTGGTGTCTCCTAGATTGGCTAGGTGTCACTTGGGAGCCTCCGACAAGATTGTGGAGTTGAACCAAGGAGTTTGTAAGGGCAAGGAGATCGCCTACTTCGTGAAGATCTACCGCTAGTGAGGCAAGTCCTTCGTGGGCGACGGCCATGATGGAATAGACAAGGTTGCTTCTTCGTGGACCCTTCGTGGGTGGAGCCCACCGTAGACTCGCGCAACCGTTACCCTCCGTGGGTTGAAGTCTCCATCAACGTGGATGTACGATAGCACCACCTATCGGAACCACGACAAAAACATCCGTGTCTCCAATTGCGTTTGAATCCTCCAAACCCTCCTCTTTACATTCTTGCAAGTTGCATGCTTTACTTTCCGCTGCTCATATACTCTTTTGCATGCTTGCTCGAATTGTGTGGAGATTGCTTGACTTGTGCTAAATAGCTAAAATCTGCCAAGAACTAAAATTGGGAAAAGGCTAGATTTTTATCTGGTCAAGTAGTCTAATCACCCCCCTCTAGACATACTTTCGATCCTACAATAGAATTGACAGAACAGTTATCATCTTAGTTTATACACGTGGAAAACCTGTCATCTCTCTGCTTTGTTTCAGGGTGATATGCCTGATGACATGCACAAGTCTGCTGAAGGCTGTGAGACAAACCCAACATATATTGCAGCAAAAAAGGCAAAACATCTTGAAGATAGTGAGACAGCCCCAAAGTCTTGTCTTGATGCAGTGTTCAAGTTACTTGACACTAACAGTCAGACAAGCTCACAGAATTCGTTGTCTGAATCAGTTTGACTTCTTCAGTCCCAAGTTCTAGCAGAAAGGCATTCTGCAACTCAACTTCGACTTGAAGTCCTATCTCTAAGAAAGATTGCAGAGAACAGCAATGAGAACCTCATCGCTAAATAGCTACACCTGGAAGCTATGACCGACATGCTAGGCCGGTCTCACAGCGTTGCTCAGCAGCTTGCGCAGCAGTTCCCCCACAAGGCTAACCTTTCTTGAACTGTCTTGGAAGTGGTCTCGGTTTAGTATTATTTTGTTATGCTGCAATGGTGCCCAGTTTTTGTAATCTGCTTCTACGTTGCGCTTTATGATCACTGGTGGCGAACTTCGATGCCCAGTGGATGTGATATACCTTAAACCCTTTATTGTATAGTGTAGGTTTATTCTAAGTTACTATGCCGTAATTTCTTTATTGTATAGAGTAGCTTTGTTCTTAATTCATACTAGTTACGCACCAGCATGAAATGAACCCTGGCCCATGATTGTGTGAATCAAATCACGGGCTTTTAATAGGGCAAAATTGTCTCGGTCCTTATTTGGCCCAATCAGATATCGGCTGCGAGCAGGCCGGATGCAAACAGGGCCGTAGTTAGGCCCAACTATATGACTGGCTTTTAACAGGCCGAAATTAATATAGGGCCGAAATGTTAAATGGGCCCTTAACAGGCCAAAACTAATATCAGGTCGAATTACTAAGTGGGCCTTTAGCAAGTGGGCCCAAAAGCATAGTGTCCAGTTGACGGGCCGAATCTGATATGGGCCATAATTGAGCCCAAAGCCTCTTAAAGGGTCGGACCTGATCTGGGCCGTAATTTGGCCCAGAACGTGGTAGGCTTTTAACCGGCCGGATCTCATATGGTTCACTATTAGGCCCGGAGTGTGACAGGCCATTAATGGACCGGATCAAATATGGGCCGGCATTTGGCCCAAAACATGGCAGCCAGTTAATGGGCCGGCCTACTAGGGTCCTCAAAATCTTGTGGGCCTACAGCTGGGCCGGCCCATTAATGTCGGCGAAATCTCGTGGGCCTTTAGCTGGGCTGGCCCATTATGACCCACAAGAATCTTGTGGGCTTTACCTGGGCCGGCCCATTATGGCACACAAAAATCTTGTGGGCCTTTACCTGGGCCGGCCCATTATGGCCCGCAAAATCTTGTGGGCCTTTAGCTGGGCCAGCCCATTATGGTCCGCAAAATCTCATGGGCCTTTAGCTGGGCCGGCCCATTATGGTCCACAAAATCTTGTGGGCCTTCAGTTAGGCCGGCCCATTTAAACTTGTTGGGCCGTGCCACGTGTCGACATATCATAGGCGCATCTCTGACCCACTGACGAGCTGACACGTGTTTCGTCCGGCCAATAAGAATTTTACACGTGGAAATTTCCCATTGGTCGGGGCTGTTAACGGGTTATCGAATCCAAAACCCGACCCAATAGCTTAACGGCGTTCCGTTACGGTGGATGCCACGTGTCGGTCACCCTTGACGAAAGCACTTCTGTGACGCGCGATTTATCGTCATGGAAGTGGACACTTCCGTGATGATAATTTTGGTAATGTCATGGAACACTTCTACGACAGCACAGGTATGACTATCTTGATTCTATCATAAATTTGTCATGGATGTACATGCATGACAAAAAAAGTGACCTAGTGTGACAAACACGTATCATCACGGAAGTGTATTTTTTTTGTAGTGATGTGGGCCTAGACCATGCTTGTATTTTCAATGTTGTAATTTGTCCGACATGCATACATACAAACAGTTCGTTTAAAGTTTCACTTTGCCTCCCCTACGTGTCGCTTCCCGTCTTAGTTTTGACATCCCATTCGGTTCATGCCCCGACACATCTTGACAAGATCGATTGATGTTGAGAGATCAATTGTATGTCGTGCAAGGAGATAAAGGTTTGGTCTGTTTCTATGATAGAAATGACCTGCGGGGCGGGGGTCTGTGGGGATCAGAGGGAGTATCACTGGTACGCGTCAGTCCTATACAAACGGTTTTAACCCCTTTCCACGACGACATTTGGAACCATCGCCAAGTGAGTGTGGGCGATAGGGGGGTCCTTCCCACATGACCTAGAAACCGTTGGGGATATGCCCTCCTGGCACACACTCTCGGCAAAATGAGGTCGTGTGCGACCGCCGAGCGCTCAATACGGAAATACATACAATAGAGCTAAAAAATACAATTATACGGTGAAATTGTTTCCGGTCGCAAGTACATCCCACACAGTCAGTCCCCGCTAAACGTTTCCGTTTGTATCTACATCCCACACAGTCGCTCCAAAGAAAACGTTTATGTTCACAGGTACATCACACACAATTTTTTCTGTTAAATTGTTTGCGCTATTGAATGCATCACACACGGTCCTTAGAAGAAACTGTGTGGCAAAGGTTGTCCATCACACACGGTTTTTATGTGGTAAACGTTTGCGCAAGGTGGCCTAACACAAACAGTTTTCAAGAGAAAGTCGTGTGTGATTGTTCATTGATCCAACACAGTTTATTCCTAGAAACTGTGTGCGTTCCCTGAGGTCATCGCCCACGGTATTTTTTCAACAACCGTTTGCAATAGCAAAACCCAATTAGCAGGCTAATTATCCGATTATTCATAATCCATTTATTAATCTAATTGACATTTCATATTAAGCACACAATATATTTCATTTTCATAATTTAAATACATCAGAGTACAACATCATATAGCTTCAGCACTCAGCTACCCCATTAAACAACTACACCAGGACCAAGTTTCACATGCAACATCTATAACCTTTCGAAATTAGCATCATAGACGGCACATAGATAGATGTATCTCATCTAGAAAACTGTTGAAGCAGAAGGCGAATATTGAGCCTTCATTGATGTTGAAGGTCTTTGTAACTTTAGGCCAGTGCCTGTGGATGATTGATCGTCCATCCTTCATCCTCTTCAGGAACACTTCAATATTGAACTGTGGGTGTTGTATGAATACCTTCCTCGCCTCCTGACCATACAGGTGGTTTGAGAGGTAATCATCGGTGAACTGCTTTGGAAAGGCCTGATAACGAGGATGTGCATAAATATCTTCTCTATATTGGAAATGGCAGAAAAGGAATAAAAAAGGCAAGATATAATAGTTAGTACCATTCTGTAGTGAACTGATGTCTTCTTCATTGTGCAGACAAAGATCTTGTTGTTTTTTGTCACTAATTTCTTTATCCTAACAATCTTTCTGAGTTTCTTGACTTGACCGATATTCATGGACAATTCATTTCCCCATATGCAAAAAGGGTCGAACAGTGGGTCAAAACCTCTGATAGCAGGACCTACATGTGCAAGACCAAATTGTTAAAAACCTAAATATATTAGAATGGTTCCTGTAATTGCCCAATAATGTGATATTAGACAATGGACCATGCACGTGCTAACCTTGATTGTAAACCTCAGTGCTTCCCATTGTTTCCGTGCAACACATATAAGGTAGTTAGTCATCAGGTTAAGTAAGAGTTCGCATGCTATCAGTAAGATACGTTGATGAAAAATAAGCACATTGCAGATTCATCAGATTAATTCAAGCCACATGGAAAACCCATTTATACAAACCAAGCATGATTAAGAACTAGGAAATATAGCACTTGTGTATGTTTCTCATGTATTAAGTGCAGCCAAATTCAATTTATTCCTCACATGCACAACAATACAAAATTCTACCCACGACAATTGGACATCGCAGTGTAGAGTTGAACCAAGCAGTTAGCTAAACACCACAACAAATGAACCAAACATTAACTGAGCACCACATTGCACAATATAACATACTCCTAATAGGAGATCAGACAGTTAACCAAACCAAGTATGCTTAACAACTTGGAAATATAGCAATTGTATTTGTTTCTCATGTATTTAGTACAACCAAATTAGATTTATTTCTTAGATGGTATACAATAAAATAATGCACCCACAACAATTGACCATCGCATTGCAGAATGGAACCAAATAGCCAACCGCGCCACGTCGTCGGCGCGCGAGGCGCCGACGGTGGCCTCGACGGCGAGGTGCTCCTCCAAGATCTGGGGGTCGACACGAATGGCAGCCATCGCGACATCATCCGCGCGTGTGGCCGGGATTTGCTTCTCCGCTGCCAAATGGTCTCTGTGATCCTGGCTATACTGCGCGCACCATGGCTTAGGGCGGCGCTTATTTGGTGGAAGGGTTGGTTATTTGGGTGAAAGGTGTCACGCCGGCGGTCGGGGCATGTGGGATGTGGAAGGAGAAGGAGGATGGGGGTCGGGTGTGGATTACCTACCTGGATAGGTGAGGTCAATCAGCTTGGAGGAGGGTCGCCGGCGAGGAGGCGGCGCTGCAAACAAGGAGTTAAGGTTTCAACTTGGAAAGGAAGGCGGAAACAGGGGAAATGTGGATTTTGGTAAGGGGGCGGGGAGGTAGATATTTCCGCGGAAGCCGAAAAATTGGAATCGCTTCAGCGAAAAAACTGGCGCGCGGAGTGTCATCAGACACGGTCCCTCATTCAGAATTGTGTACGATATGTGAACATCACAAACGATTCAGATAGCTTAACCCGTGTGTGTTGAGTTTGAACGTCAAAAATTTTGGTTCGAATTTCCCTGGTTATAGTGGTCATCCACGTCATTGCATAATTTGGGTACACAAAGGAGACTAACTTCTTAATCGAGCAAGTTCAGCAATTAAACAGAGCTAGCTGACCTAAACATTAATCTAACAAATTAAAGATTGGTGCTCTTAATTAAACAAAACAAAGAGTACTACTACGGCTGGTGCCCGTCGATCTCCGCTGCCGCCTCCATGTCCAGTTCGCGCCCGACGGTCTCCTGGGGAAGGGGCTCCATGGCATCAATTGCACCATACTCGGCAAGCATCTCGCCATTCATTTCCGCCATATCTTTGGAATAGGCTGCCACGAGCTGGGCATGGTCGGCCACGATCTAGGCTCTGGCGGGCTCCATCATGGCAAGGTATGCCGCGCAGGAACGGACGACTGCTCAAACTCTCTCGGCAATTTCCAACTCTTCGGCCGTGGGTTGCCGACCATTATCGGAGAAGCTTCATTCGATTTGTGCAGTGACCACCATGAGCTGGGCGTGGACGGCCTCGACATGGTAGTGGGTGGCCTCCATCAGGGCTAAGCACGCCGCCGCGGAACGGACAGCTTCTATGCCGCTCTTGCCAATTGCTATCCCCGAGGCAAATGTTGCCGCCGCCTAAGAAGCAACAGCGGCCGTTTGGGCTGGCTTGGCCGCCCAAATGCAAACTACGGTCGCCCTCACGAAGCTTTTTAGCACGCGCCTGGCGGCTGTGGCTGCACTCTCACCGGAGTGGGCTGCCGAAGTTGCCCTCACAACATGGGTCCACGTCCCCATCTTTCACTAGCGAAAAATGAACAGTGAAATGATATTTGGGGAGTGAGCTAGTGTGCTTTACACGCTGGCTGTGGACTATAGCCGACGCACCTTCTCGCATAAGCCATGGGCGTACTATACACCGACGGTGCTCCAAGATATTTGTGCTGCATCTCACACGGTTGGTGATAATAAACTGTGTGCGATCTACTTGATTTATCGTCTTGATTTGAATTACGTAATGGGGTCACAGCTACAGAGGATGGTGTTTGGATTGCTAGAACTTTTATCTGCAGTGAACATGCAACTATAGGTGTGTCGTCAAAAATGGAATTATTCAGGGTTCGTTTGGACGTTTTTATACATTAACTTGGTTTTGTAGGCATTTCAGGTTTATAATTCTAATTTGAACTACATGCACATGCTCCAGTGCATATAAACAGGTTGAAAAATCAAATATGTATCCTTGGTTGCATGCTTAGGTCCCATGCAAGAAATGGGAATGAATGTTACACACCCTGCCACTGTCACTCGGCCGCAAACATTGAGATACCTGGTTTTTAAATTCTAGTAAATCCAAAACTCGTTTGAAATTCATGAAACATGGCATGCTATCATGCAGCAGCATCAACATGCCGTGGTAAAATTTTGTCCCATTTGGGACAGGTTTGGGTATAAGCTTCTCACAAACCACATGAGGGAGTCCTGGATTAGGGGGTATCCGGACAGCCGGATTATATCCTTTGACCGGACTGTTGGACTATGAAGATACAAGATTGAAGACTTCGACCGTGTCCGGATGGGACTCTCCTTGGCATGGAAGGCAAGCTTGGCAATACGGATATGTAGATCTCCTTCCTTGTAACCGACTCTGTGTAACCCTAGCCCCCTCTAGTGCCTATATAAACCGGAGGGTTTAGTCCGTAGGACAACATACAATCATACCATAGGCTAGCTTCTAGGGTTTAGCCTCTCTAATATCATGGTAGATCTACTCTTGTACTACTCATATTATCAGGAATAATCAAGCAGGACGTAGGGTTTTACCTCCATCAAGAGGGCCCGAACCTGGGTGAAACATCATGTCCCCTGCCTCCTGTTACCATCCGCCTTAGACGCACAGTTCGGGACCCCCTACCCGAGATCCACCAGTTTTGACACCGACATTGGTGCTTCCATTGAGAGTTCCTCTGTGTCGTCACCGTTAGGCTTGATGGCTCCCTCGATCATCGATAGCGATGCAGTCCAGGGTGAGACTTTTCTCCCCGGACAGATCTTTGTATTCGGTGGCTTCGCACTGCGGGCCAACTCGCTTGGCCATCTGGAGCAGATCGAGAGTTATGCCCCTGGCCACCAGGTCAAGTTTGGAAGCTTAAACTACATGGCCGACATCCGCGGAGACTTGATCTTCGATGGATTCGAGCCCCAGCCGAGTGCGCCGCACGGTCACGATGAGCATGATTTAGCTCTACCATCGGACAGTGTTCAGGAGACCGCACCGGCAACCGCTCCGACCCTCAATTCAGAGCCAATTGTGCCATCCATGGATGGGTGGATAGACCCCGCCACGGAGGCCGTATTCTCAGCGGCGATCGAGCCGACCTTACCCTTCACGGGAGCCGTAACGCTGAACTGCCAGATTCTTCCCCGGCCACGGACTCCGAACCGCCTACGCCCGTGCCTATCGAATCCGACTGGGCGCCGATCATGGAGTTCACCTCCGCGGATATCTTTCAGCACTCTCCCTTCAGCGACATACTGAACTCATTAAGGTCTCTCTCCTTGTCAGGAGATTCCTGGCCGAACTATGTTCGGCAGGATTGGGATGCGGATGATGAAGAAATCCGCCGCCCACCCACCACCCACTTAGTAGCCACTGTCGACAATTTAACCGACATGCTCGACTTCGACTCCGAAGACATCGACGGTATGGACGATGATGCGGGAGACAAAGAGGAACCACTGCCCACAGGGCACTGGATAACTAGCTCATGATATGATATATACATGGTGGACACACCCAAAGAAGGCAATGGCGACGAGACAGCGGAGGATGACCCCTCCAAGAAGCAACCCAAGCGCCAACGTCAGCGGCGCCGCTCTAAGTCTCGCCAAAGAAAAAGCAGTGACACCGGCATAGGAGATAATAGCACTTCGGACAGTGCCGAAGACGACAACAATCCCCTCCAGCAATATTTAGAGCACTAGGAGGGAGAAGCCAGCCCTCCCGAGAGAGCGGCAGATGAAGAGGCGGAGGATGATAATTACATGCCTCCCTCCGAAGACGAGGCAAGCCTCTATGATGACGAATTTGTTGTACCTGAGGATCCCGTCGAGCAAGAGCGCTTCAAGCGCCGGCTTATAGCCACGACAAATAGCCTTAAGAAAAAGCAACAGCAGCTTCAAGCTGATCAAGATTTGCTAGCTGACAGATGGACTGAAGTCCTCGTGGTCGAGGAATATGAACTCGAACGCCCCTCCAAGAGTTACCCAAAGCGTAGGTTGCTACCCCGACTGGAGGAGGAAGCATTAAAACCTACATCTCCAGCGTATGACGCGGCTGATCGGCCACCTCGTGGCCGCGATAGAGAGGCACTTCAGCCAAAATCTCAGCCCGCACCCCGACGCCACTCAAATAAAAATGTCAAGGCACGGGGAAACATGCTAGACCTGCAAGACGTACGGGAGGACAAAGCAAAACACGCAAGATCGATCTACGGATCACGAGGGCGAGCCACTATGTGGGACGATAACCGTCACACCGGATACAGTAAAAGTAAATCCGGGCGCACACCCCCTATGCTTCACAGACGAAGTAATGGATCACCAAATCCCAGAGGGTTTCATACCCATAAATATCGAATCAAACGACGGCACAACAGATCCTGCGGTATGGATCAAGGACTTCCTCCTGCACATCCACATGGCCCGTGGTGATGATCTACACGCCATCAAATACCTCCCACTTAAACTCAAAGGACTAGCTCGGCATTGGCTCAATAGCCTGCCAGCAGAATCCATTGGCTGTTGGGAAGATCTGGAAGCCGCATTCCTCGACAACTTCCAGGGCACTTATGTGCGACCACCAGATGCCGATGACTTGAGCCACATAATTCAACAGCCAGAGGAATCGGCCAGGCAATTCTGGACACGGTTCCTGACAAAGAAAAATCATCGTTGACTGTCCGGATGCAGAGGCCCTAGCAGCTTTTAAGCACAACATCCGCGATGAGTGGCTCGCCCGGCACCTTGGCCAGGAAAAGCTGAAATCCATGGCAGCCCTCACGACACTCATGACCCGCTTTTGCGCGGGAGAAGACAGCTGGCTGGCTCACAGCAATAACATATCAAAGAACCGCGGTACTCCAGATACCAAGGATAGCAATGGCAGGTCACGTCGCAACAAACATAAGTGCCGCGTCAATAGCGACAATACCGAGGATACGGCAGTCAATGCCAGATTCGGAGGCTCTAAACCTGGTCAGCGGAAAAACTCATTCAAAAGAAGCACTCCGTGCCCGTCCAGTTTGGACCATATACTCGATCGCTCGTGCCAAATACATGGCACCCCCAACAAGCCAGCCAACCACACCAACAGGGAATGTTGGGTGTTCAAGCATGTCGGCAAGTTAAACATCGAAAACAAAGATAAGGGGCTACATAGCGATGACGAGGAGGAGCCCCAGCAGCCGAACACCGGAGGGCAGAAGAGGTTCCCCCCACAAGTGCGGACGGTGAACATGATATACGCAACCCACATCCCCAAGAGGGAGTGGAAGCGTGCGTTAAGGGATATGCGTTGGACCCAGACGCCCCAAAGTTCAACCCATGGTCCTCCTATCCGATCACCTTCGATTGCAGGGACCATCCCACTCATATCCATCATGGCGGATTCGCCGCGCTGGTCCTAGACCCTATCATCGAGGGATTTCACCTCACTCGAGTCCTTATGGACGGCGGCAGTAGCCTGAACCTGCTTTATCAGGACACAGTGCGCAAAATGGGTATAGACCCCTCAAGGATCAAACCCACAAAAACGACCTTCAAAGGCATCATACCAGGTGTAGAGGCCCATTGCACAGGCTCAGTCACACTGGAAGTGGTCTTCGGATCCCCGGATAACTTCTGAAGCGAGGAGTTAATCTTCGATATAGTCCCATTCCGCAGCGGCTATCATGCACTGCTCGGGCGAACCGCATTTGCGAGATTCAACAAGGTACCGCACTATGCATATCTCAAGGTCAAGATGCCAGGACCTCGGGGGTCATCACAGTCAATGGAAACATAGAGCGCTCTCTCCTCACGGAGGAGCACACTGCGGCCCTCGCAGCAGAAGCACAAAGCAGCCTCTTAAGGCAATCCACCAGTTCGGCGATTAAAGACCCGGACACCTTCAAGCGCGCCCGGAGTAATCGGCAATAAGACCGCATGGCACGTTCTGAGCTCGCGTAGCAATGCGGCCCCCACCTCAGTACCAGCCAAACGGCGAAATCTGTGCCACGCGTACATAATTACGCATTGAAAATACCATGGGCACAGGTGGGGAGGGGGGCACGACTACGGTACGCCCCAAGACGCGGCTCAACCGCACTAGGGGCTTCCCGCTTCGTTATTTTTCTCTCTTTCAGGACTTTAATCTCTGGAAACCCCGTCCGGTAGTACGATTGCCGGACACACGATGCAACAACCAAGGAGGCAGAAAGCTACGTCGCACCACGGAACTCCCAGGTGGTCTATGATAACGAGTGAAATACTTGCTTTAAATACCATTCCTCGGGTTGCCCTTGGAGGGGACATGTCAAATAGTCCTACTTTTTGCTTATCGCACTACTTGTATCATTCTGCTTTGACGCACCTTTTTGAATAAACAATGCATAGCACTAGACTATTACCGCATTCTCTATTCTTTTTTACATATGTTCATTCATGACATCCAGCACCCGTACACTCTGGTACGGCCCATACGCCAGGGGCTTAAGCGTACCCCATAATACGGCGTGAGAAGTCTGAACACTTTTGACAGTGCGGCACCCCGAACTTATAGCATTATACGCATCAGCTCTGAATCATGTCTTGGGTCAATAGTTGGGTTTGCCCGGCTCCCATGTTTTGGTACCTTACGTTCCGCTATATCGGCTAAGGTAGCACTGGGAGAACTACTGTGATTGTGCCCCGGTTCATCTTGGCTAAGCACCTCAGTAGAGAAAGCTAAAACCGATTGTCATGATAAGGCGAGAGCTGGTCGCTGTTCGAGAGGTCTCGAGTCCCTAAAGACTTGTGCCGCTTAGAGCGAGGAGTCAGCTTTGTCTGGCTTAAGGCGTGTATAGCGCCCCAAATTCGGCCTTCCGAATACTAGGGGCTTCGCCAAAATTTAAAATTGTAGACTTCTATGGCGAAGTGAGAGTGATAAAGCATTATAGTCCGATTGCCTTGTTCGTTGTGCTGAGCACCTCCCTCGAAGGACCCAACAATGGGAAAAAGAGTGCTCAGATTTCTCCCGAACACCCCAGCACTCGTGGCATGGGGGCAGAAGCCGACGGCTCACCATCTCTCAGATTTAACAAACAACCGCACAGAAGGTAATATTTTAAATTCAAACAAGCGTTGCATAGCACATATGAACAAGTTTTCATAATACACGATCACACGAGCAAGTTCATTCAAAAATTACATCCTTCGCACACTCGTCCGCCACAAGACGGGCACCCTTCAGGACACCCTCATAATACATTTCGGGGTGGCCATGCTCCTTGCCCTACGGCGGCCCCTCCTTCACTAGCTTCTCGGCGTCCATCTTGGCCCAGTGCACCTTCGATGCAGACGGACCGCTTTATGACTTCCAGCCGTGGGCAGGCATCCACAAGCCACCTCACCAGGCCGAAGTAGCTGTTGGGAAGGGAGTCGCCAGGCAACAGCTGGACTATAAGGCCCCTCATGGCATGTTCGGCCACCTTGTGCAGCTCGACCAGTTGCTTCAGCTGGTCGCTCACAGGCATCGGGTGTTCGGTCCTAGTATACTGAGACCAGGACAACTTCTCCGTTGAGCTTCCCTCCTCGGCCTGGTAATCCTTCGCGGCATCCGACACGCTGCGGGGCAAATCTGTGAATGCTCTTGGAGAGCTCCGGACTCGGGTAAGCAACAAGTAATTTACTTTCACATGCTTGCTTTTCATATTGAAGGCCTTACCCGCCGCTATCTTCCTCATCGCCTCAATTTCCTGGAGGGACTTTTGGGCTTCAGCCTTGGCATCCTTTGTGCTCTCGAGGGCCGCGGCAAGCTCGGACTCTCGCGTCTTCGAGTCAAGCTCCAAAGCCTCGTGCTTCTTCACGAGAGCCTGGAGCTCTAGCTGCACCTCGCCCACCCGTGCCTCTTGTTTTTCCCGCTCGGTGCGCTCCTTGGCCGCTTTGTTTTCGGCCTCGGACAGCGCTTGCTTCAGGGTCGCCACTTCGGTCATGGCCCCTGACACATCCATGATGATCCTATCATTTTGCAACCACATCTTATATATATATGGACAAGGCATTACTTACCTTTGTTCTCCTCGAGCTGCCTCTTGGCAAGACCGAGCTCTTTCTCGGACCGCTCGAGGTTCTGCCTCAGTGCAGCGACCTCCGCAGTCAGTGCGGCAGAGGTCAGCAGCGAAGCCTGCATACGCATACAGACATACTTATATTAGACTCCTGCAGATATTATTTGATCCTCTATTCGTCTTTTCTTTGTGAGGACCAAACAGAGCATCAGGGGCTACTGTCTATGCGGTAATATTTTCCTATATTTTAAATACTTACCTCAAAACCTGTTAGAAGGCTGGCACAGGCTTCAGTCAGTCCGCTCTTGGCGGACTGAACCTTCTTGATCACCGCACTCATAATAGTGCGGTGCTCTTCATCGATGGAAGCGCCGCAAAGCGCTCCCAGCAGGTTGTCCGGTGCCTCTGGATGGACAGAGGTCACCGGCACAGGCGGCTTGCCCCTCTTGGAAGGGGGCCGCCTGCCGGAGTCCGGAACCACTGGAGGTTCCGGCACGACGTTTGGCTGGGGGCCGAACTTGGAGCCCCTGGGAGTCTTGCTCCCTTCATGCCTGGAGTCCGGAAGGTCGCCTTGAGGCGCCTCCGGGACTGTCTCCCCCCGTCTCGGTGCCCCTTGAGACAGTACCTCGACATCGTCCGTAGGGCAAGGAGAGGAGGCGGTTGGAAGTGTATCACTGTGCATATCCGACGAGTCCAAGGAACCGTCCGACGAGGATACGTCGATACGGGCTCGGGGCAGACTGCATGATCATATTCGACGATTAGGAGAAGCAGTGCAATAAAAGTATGCTATGAGTTACTCTGGTATCCGAATACTTAAGACTTCACCAGGGGCTTGGCCCTAAGTAACCACTCGTCTTCGCCGTCGGCGGCGGTGGTGGAACAGTCCGGAAGGAGAGTCCTTCCCTTCTTGGGCCCTTCGGCCTCCCCGGTTGGGGCGACCTTCCTTTTCTTGTCTCCCCCGGCTGGAGGGGGAGAGTCTTCATCTTCCTCCTCCTCGTTTTCACGGGAGGAGTGCGTCTCGGAGTTATCGGACGATGAGTTCGATACCACCTGGTGCCGGGAACTCTTTCGGCTTCCCTTGGCCTTCTTCTTGGTCTTCTCCGGCACCTCATAAGGATCCGGAGTCCGCATCTCCGTCAAGATATCATCCGCAGGGTCTTCGAGCAGAGGGGCCGGACAGTTAATCTGCTCCGATGTCTCCACACAATCCTGTCAAAGGCATGGGAGCCCAGACCCCACACATGGTTAAGCTATGGGAAATAAATACCCTACCAGATGTACAAAACTTACCGGATTCGCAGGGCGCTTCGCGCTTAGCCCGCGGTCCTCGGTAAGAGACGGAGGGACCTTGGAGCCCTTGAATAGCACCTTCCAGACGTCCTTATGCGTCGTGTCAAAGAGCTCGCGTAGAGTATGGTGCTGGGCCAGGTCGAACTCCCATAAGTTGAAAGCCCGTTGTCAACACGGGAGGATCCGGTGGAAGAGCATGACCTGGACTATGTTGACAAGCTTAAGTTTCTTGCTTATCATGTTCCGGATACACTTCTGGAGTCCGTCCAGCTCCACCGATGAACCCCAGGACAGGCCCTTCTCCTTCCAGGAAGTGAGCCGCGTGGGGATTCCGGATCGAAACTCGGGGGCCGCCAGCCAGTTGGTGTCGCGTGGCTCGGTGATGTAGAACCACCCCGATTGCCACCCCTTTATGGTCTCCACGAAGGAGCCCTCGGGCCACGTAACATTGGGCATTTTGCCCACCATGGCTCCGCCGCATTCCGCTTGTTGGCCGCCTACTACCTTCGGCTTGATATTGAAGGTCTTCAGCCACAGGCCGAAGTGGGGCCGGATGCGGAGGAAAGCCTCGCACACGACAATGAACGCCGAGATGTTGAGGATGAAATTCGGGGCCAGATCATGAAAGTCCAGCCCATAATAGAACATAAGGCTGCGGACGAATGGATGGAGGAGAAACCCCAGTCCGCGGACGAAGTGGGGGAGGAAAACCACCCTTTCGTGAGGTTCCGGGGTAGGGACGATCTGCCCTGTGGCTGGCAGCCGGTGCGCGATATCCGCGGCTAAGTATCCGGCCCCATGTAGTTTTTTGATGTGTCCCTCCGTGACGGAGGAGACCATCCACTTGCCTCCCGCTCCGGACATGTTTGGAGAGAGTTGAGGAGAAGGATGTGGACTTGGGCACTGGAGCTCGAGTGCGCGAGAATGGATGAGCAAGGAGGAAGAAGGCGTGGATAGAAAAAGGTGAAACCTTACCCCTTTATAAGGGCGGACGAAACTATGCGCCCCCACCAGCCTGGTAAAACTTGCTTATCCCCCAAGCGCCGTAATTGATGGCACGGTTGGGTTACCCACGTCTGTATTGATGGGAATCCCGTAATAAGGGGACACAATCTCTGCCTCGACAAGACGTGCCAAGGAAACCACCTCACGAAACACGCTGAGATAGGTTATGAAAAACGATTTGAATAAAGACCTGGCTGTGGTGTGATGTCACGCTACAGGGTACGTCAGTAGATTAGATTTGTGGAAATATTATTCTCTCTACGGTGGTATGTGGAACTTGTTTTGAAGAGCCGGACACGATCCTCGTGTTCAAAATCTTCTATGAAGTATTCGGGGGAGGAACCCGCCTTGCAATGCCAAAGACAATCTGCGCGCCGGACTCATCGTCATTGAAGCCCAGTTCAGGGGCTACTGAGGGAGTCCTGGATTAGGGGGTATCCGGACAGCCGGATTATATCCTTTGACCGGACTGTTGGACTATGAAGATACAAGATTTAAGACTTCGTCCCGTGTCCGGATGGGACTCTCCGTGGCGTGGAAGGCAAGCTAGGTGATACGGATATGTAGATCTCCTTCCTTATGACCGACTCTGTGTAAACCTAACCCCCTCCGGTGCCTATATAAACCGGAGGGTCTAGTCCGTACGACAACATACAATCATACCATAGGCTAGCTTCTAGGGTTTAGTCTCTCTGATCTCGTGGTAGATCTATTCTTGTACTACTCATATTATCAAGAATAATCACGCAGGAAGTAGGGTTTTACCTCCATCAAGAGGGCCCGAACCTGGGTAAAACATCGTGTCCCCTGCCTCCTGTTACCATCCACCTTAGACGCACAGTTCAGGACCCCCTACCCGAGATCCGCCGGTTTTGACACCGACACCACATCTTCTCACAACAAGCGTGATGGTTTCGGTAGGGAACGTGCCACCTTTGGGGACGAAACGATATCCATTACCTCTTATTGCTTTCAAAAAAATTCGAGTGTCAAAATAGAACAACAGGAGTGTTCTGTTTAATTTTGGAATTTTTCGGGGTTTGTTTGGACATTTTTATACATTAACTGGGTTTCCCAGGCATTTTATGTGCATAATTCAAATTTGAACTACACGCACATTCTCCAGTGAATATAAACTGGTTGAAAAATCAAATATGTGTCCTTGGTTGCATGCTTAGGTCCCATGCAAGAAATGGGAATGAATTTCAAACACCCTGCCACCGTCGCTCGGCCGCAAACATTGAGATACCTGGTTTTTAAATTCTAGTAAATCCAAAACTCGTCTGAAATTCATGAAACTTGGCATGCTATCATGGAGCGGCATCAACATGTCGTGGTAAAAAAAATTGTCCCATTTCAGGCAGGTTTGGGTATAAGCTTCTCACAAACCTTAGCTTCTCACAAAAAGTGTGATGGTTTCGGTAGGGAACGTGTCACCTTTGGGGATGAAACGATATCCGTTGCCTCCTATTGCTTTCAAAATTTTCTAGTGTCAACATAGAACGACAGGAGTGTTGTGTTTACTTTTGGAATTTTTTGGGGTTCATTTGGACATTATTATATATTAACTGGGTTTTGTAGGCATTTCATGTGCACAATTCAAATTTGAACTACATGCAGAAGCTCCAGTGCATATAAATTGGTTGACAAATCAAATTTGTGTCCTTCGGGGCATGCTTAGGTCCCATGCAAGAAATGGGAATGAATTTCAAACACCAGGGTACTGTTGATTGCTGGCAAAACATTGAGATACCTGGTTTTTAAATTCTAGTAAATCCAAAACTTGTCTGAAATTCATGAAACTTGGCATGCTATCATGGAGCGGCATCAAAATGCCATGGTAAAAAATTTCTCCCATTTGGGGCTGGTTTGGGGATAAGCTTCTCAGAACAAGCGTGATGGTTTTGGTAGGGAACGTGCCACCTTTGGGGACGAAACGATATTCGTTGCCTCTTATTGCTTTCAAAATTTTTCTAGTGTCAACATAGAGCAACAGGAGTGTTGTGTTTACTTTTGGAATTTTTGGGGTTCGTTTGGATATTTTTATACATTAACTGGGTTTTCTAGGCATTTCATGTGCATAATTCAAATTTGAACCACATGCACAAGCTCCAGTGCATATAAATTGGTTAAAAAATCAAATTTGTGTCCTTTGGGGCATGCTTAGGTCCCATGCAAGAAATGGGAATGAATTTCAAACACCAGGGCACTGTTGATTGCCGGCAAAACGTTGAGATACTTTGTTTTTAAATTCTAGTAAATCCAAAACTCGTCTGAAATTCATGAAACTTGGCATGCTATAACGGAATGGCACCCGACATGTTGTGGTATTTTTCGTTTCCATTTTGAGAGAAGGCGCACTCGAATAATAGCCAATAAAGGCATTTTGAAACAAATAGTTGCCACTGTAACATCTCAAACATTTTGTACAATTTAAATTGTGTGCGTTCTGTTAACCATTCACGTGACGCCACGCCTCACTCTTTTAATGGATAGGAGGTGCCGTGCGGATAGGTGCTTGAGTGCTTGACTAAACGGAAGGCGTGCCGACAGCTTCCCCAGGAAGCCAAGAGAAAATGTGTCGAGCACAATTTGTGCATCTCTTGATCGCAAAAGTTTTAGATAGAACACCCATATGCAAAGTGAGAGCTATGGTCTTCCCCCATAAGTCGAGGGAAAATCTGTAGCGCGGGATTTGTGCATCCCTTCAACGCAAACGGTTGTTTTGGATTACCCGTGTGCAACCACGTACAAACAATTTGGTAAGATTTGCATCTATCATATTGGGCATGTTGCCATTTGTCAAGCTGGAAAGATTGACATTTGTTGATCTAGTAACGTTGCCATTTGTCCTTGTAACACTGCGATTTGTCAAAATATGCAGCTAGAAATCACTAGCACTATCTAATTTTTGCAACTAAAATTCAGTAATTAAGCATAGATTTCATTCATATATTAAGCAACGTTCTTAATTTATACAAATAGTTCAACTCGACAGCTGAACCGACCAAACTTTTCCTCAATTGTTTCCAACCACGTACTGAAATAGCTAGTTCAACTATATATACTAGCTAATTTTAAGTACGTTGTATAGTTCGACCACACATCTGTAGTCAGATGAACTGAACAAAATAGCCCTTAAATACTACTACTACCATGGAGGGGCTTTGTGCTACTTCCGACAGCCTCTCCTCTGCCGAACGCGCTCAGTAAGAGGCAGATGACGAGGAGCCTACCGACGAGCTGGAGAAATGCAATATGGTGCATGCCGTTGTTGCACCTTCAGCGACACTCGCCAGCTCGAACGCCCACTGCCGCTCCAGACGATCCCTCTCGAAGCGGCCGGACTGCTCATAGATGTCCTGATTCCTCGCCTCTGTGTCGGCGTGTGCTGCGGCCATGGCTGCAGTAAGGCTCTTTGCATGCTCGACGAGGCACTCCTCCTCTTCCCGCGGGAACTCAATGTAGGGCGCAAGGCCGCTGACGCACGTGCGGGCCTCCACCTTCGCCTCCCTCCTTCGGGCGGTGGTGGTGGAGCGGGTGATGATCCCGATGGTCGACGGTGGGCTGGCGGCCATAGCGGCCGATAATGGAGTGGCGGCCACGACCACCACCTCCCACCTTCGGGCCGCGGTGGCGGAGCGAGTGATGACCATGGTGGCTGGCAGTGGGGTGGCGGCCACCACGGCCACCTATCACCTTCGGGCCGCGGCGGCAGAGCAGGATATGGCCCTGGCTTTCGACGGTGGTGTGGCGGCAACGGCGGTCGGCAACAGCTGCCGATGGGCAGCGTCGGTGGAGCGTGTGGTGGGTGTTCCGCACACACCCAACAAGGATGTCACACGCACAACACTATACCGGGGACTGCGCCGCCGTTGCGGTGCAGCCTCCCAGCTGGAGCTGTCCTCTGATGACGGCGGAGTCGCTGAGCGACGATGATGGACCGGTGCCATTGGCGATTGTGGGGTAAGCACACGAGATAAGCTACAGGGAGGAAGGGGAAATGCGATGCGGGACTCACAGACTGTGATGGTTTTTATAGCAGGCCGGTAAGCATTGGGATTTTGGGGGATTTCACCGAGTCAGGCGGGAAGCTTGCGTGGGAACCTGTGAGGTTGCGCGGGAACGGGCTCACCGACGATTCATTGGCGCCACCGTTTGGCCAAAAGAGCCCCCCCCCCCCGCGCTGCGCAAGCTTGCGCTGTAAGCCGTCTGCGGCAGCAGGGTGACAAGACGTGTGAGAGGAGGACGAAAGGACACATACACATATGGTTAATACAAAAAATGTTTGCAATTTAATTACCTACTATACCCCCATCCTGGTTTATAAGTAGGATTTAACTAATAAAATACAAATGCATGTCGCCAAAGATTATATCGTTGGAGTCGTATTTGGACATAGTTTCTGGCTATACAATTTTTGTAACATGTCTTAATACATTTTTGGTTAAATTTAAGGTTATATACCAGTAAGCGTTTGCCTGCAACACACACGGCTTATTCCATCACAAACAGCTCGGATGGATCAACTGTATGCCACGTATCGCACACGCAACTCTAATCTGATTCGTGCTTAATGTCTCCGACATCGCTCGCACAGTTCGTTTTATTTGCCACGTATCACTGTGCCGGCCTCTGCTCGCCGTTAGGCACCGCGGCGCGCTCTACTCGCGTGTGTCAGCGCGCTCGGCTTGCGGACAGATTTTCCTTGCGCGTTCAACTACTATATATATATATATATATATATATATATATATATATATATATATATTCTGATACAACATGAACTTACCGAGTGCTAGGTTGAACTTCAGCTAAAAGGTGTCCAAATGGGGCTTGCGATATACCGTTGGAAAGCTATGGACACCAGTATCATGACCCAAGTTAATTTTTTGGCAAAATGTAAGCGGTTTAAGAGCAGTTTTGAAAACCGTATTTTCTTCATACAAAAAACATGAAACGTATTTTTGATCGCATTTCTAAACCGTTTATCGGAATGAGGTAAATAATATAGCGTTGGAAAGGTGCTGCAAAACCGCTCCTTCGACATGTTGAAAGTTTTCTCTAATTCCCTATGGATAAAGAGTAATTTGGAAAATCGTAAAATTTCGCAAACCGAACAGTTGAGTTCGTATTTTCAATGTAATTTCTAAACGGCTAATCCAACTGAGGCAAATTATATGGCATTGGAAAGCTTGTGAAAATGGGCTACTTTTTCATGTTGAAAGTTTTTTCTTATTTTCAACGGTTTAAAAGTAATTTAGAAAACGGTACAAGTTCCATCGAGTTTGTATTTTCAAGCTAATTTTTTAACCGTACGTCCGAATGCAACAAATGATACGACATTGGAAAGCATGAGGAAATGTGAAACTTTTTTGTATATATTGTTTCTCTCAATTCCTTACTGTTTTAAGTCAATTTTGAAAATGGCTAAAAATGTATTTTTGCCGTAATTTCTACAAACTTTATCGGAATGGGGCAAATAATATACCGCTGAAAAGCTACGGGAAATGCGAAACTTCTTCATGTTGGTGGTTTTCTCTGATTCCTAGCCGTTTTCATGTAATTTCAAAAACATCAAGATCATGCGTTCTGCCTTTATCGCGAAACGAATTCTTCGGAAATGTACCGCGTGAAGAACTTGAACTTCTCGGCATGTCTACCTGAACTTCACTCTGTTTTTCACGTGTTTTTTTTCTCGTAGATCTCCATCCACTACTAGTAGCTCTCCATCCATTCACCGAAATTGAGCAGGTGATATACCGATGGAAAGCTGCTCTAAACACGCAACTTTCCCGTGTTGATCCTTTTTTCATACTCGCGACGATTTTAAAAGTTTTCATCTAAAATTCATTCAGCGTAGCAGTTGATCTTCCTCTTGTTTTCACGTTGAACTTATGTGACGTATTTTTGTTTGTAATTTTCTCATCCATTCGTCAGTGTTACACAAATAGTATTCCTTTTGTACAAACGTCTCTCACAATAAATTTTTTAACTTTCTCTGACCGAGGACTTGAACTTACACAAATGATATTCCTGTCATTTTGAGGTAAATTAGAAAATGGCGAGATCATGATTTCTGCGTTCATCGCAAACGGAAATGCACTGCGTGAAGTAGTTGAACTTCTGGGGCATGTCTGTTTGAACTTCACTCTGTTTTTGACGTGTTTTTTTTGATGCGTTGTTTTTTGCACTGCGTGAAGTAGTTGAACTTCTAGGGCATGTCTATTTGAACTTCACTCTGTTTCACTTTATTGTATTTTTCTTATATGAAATACACACCGTGTAGTACGTGAACTTCCGGTTGTTATCACTTTGAACTTCTCTCTGGTTTGAGAGAATTATTTTAAAACACACAAAACTACATTTTTATGTATTTTGGACATCTAAATACATTGTGAACCTCTCTCACAAGAATTTTTTGAACTTTTCCTCGCCGAGCACTTGAACTTCTAGCAACCATTTTTTCCATTTATGAGTTGTTTTTAAAAGTGCAAAAAATGGTGTTGTGTTTTATTTTTCGAATAGGTAAATCCTAGGTTTTAATAAACTCCGAACTTCTGTGTTATTTCAATTTGAACTTCACATTTTTATATTTTGATTAGAGAATTGTATTCGATTTTTATACGAAAAAAATCGAGCATGGAAATACAAGGTGAACCTCTCTCGCAAGGATTTTTGAACCTCCCCGGGCAGAGCACTTGAACTTCTTTCAACAAACATTTTAAGCTTTTATTTTTCTATACTTTTATTCTCACCTGAAATGCATTCCTTGTAGTACTTGAACTTCTCGTTGTTTTCACTATGAACTTCTTTCAACAGGTAAGAATTTTTTGAATACATCAAAACGTCTTTTAAATGATATACATGAAAATTTTAAACCGTTCATCGAAATGTGGCACACAATATACCCGGTGGAAAGCATCTGAATCGCAACAAGTTTTTCATGTAGACACGTGTTACAAATTCGTTGCCATTTGAGAGCAATTTTTAAAATGGCAAAACAACGTTGTTTTTTTGCTTTTGTCAACATGTAAATGAACGACAGACGTCTCGCACATAAATTTTTAACTATGGAGGATCACATGAACTTCTTCCAGCAAACCTTTTAAGCCTTTTGTTTTCTATTCATATGTTCTTACGTGAAACGCATTTTGTGTAGTAGTTGAACTTCCCGTTGTTTTCACCTTGAACTTCTATCACGTATTTTTGTTCAACCTCTATCACAAGAATTTTTGAACTTTCTTGACCGAGCATTTGAACTACTTTTTAGCCTTTCCTTTTTCATTCTTTTTTAATACAAAATGCACACCCTTTAGAACATTAACTTTAGGGAGTTATCAATCCGAACTTCTCTCGGTTACGTGAAAACATCTGAGTTTGTTATAGACATTGAACCGCTCTACCTTTTTATTTAAACTTCATTGTGTTTTTTTAGAAATGTGAAAATTGTAGTTTTTTTAGAAACATCAAACTTCTTCGTTATTTCGAATTGAACTTATTGGTTTTATTCTTTAGTAAGTGAAAAATATTTTTTTCCAAATAAATATCAAACTGCTCCGCATTTTCCAATTGAACTTCTTGGTTGTACTCATTAGAAATGAGAAAACCTGAATTTTTTATATACATGGAACTACACCGTTTTTAAATTGAACTTCTTGGTTTTAATCTTTAGTATTGGGGAAATCTGATTTTTTTTCTATAAACATTAAATAGCTTCATTTTTTACTTAAGACTTCATGGTGTTATTTAAATTTGAACTTCTAGGTCTTTTCCAAAAGAGGGAACACCGTTTTTTATCAACTTTTTGAATGGCTCGGGTTTTTTAAATTTCACCTTCTTGGTATTGTAATAAACATTGTACTTCTCCATTATTTAAATCTAAACCTCTAGGTTTTTTTACAAACAGGAAAATTTATTAGTGTATAATTCCGAATTCATGGTTTTATAATTAAAAAAAATTATACACATGAACTTCTCCTAAGAACAATATTCAGTATTCATAAAGGATGGGTACTGCCATATTTTTAATTTTTCGATTGCCATAAACAAATAGACGTGGTCTATTTAGAAACACATGTAGCTACATACATATAAGCCTTTTTAATGTACATATATAAAAACACTAGGTAGTGACAGAAATATTCTAGAAGAAAAATAGTAGAAGGTAGTCATCTCGACTAATCTGTTTTATTTTCATTAGTACATCTTCTGAACTTGTCATCACTACACTATCATCCAAATCTCACATGGCCAGCGTCTAGGGGCACAAGCATTATCCACTCCACAATATTATTTAATTTTAATATATATATAATATTTAATAATCGCAAAAATAACATTGTTTTTTGCCTTTTTTTCAACATCTAAATGGATGGTCGGACGTCTCACGCATGAATTTTGAACAATGCTAGAAGGAGCACGTAAACTTCTTGCAACAACCTTTTAAGCTTTTAATTTTCTGTTCTTATATTCTTTTCTGAAATGCATTCTTTTAGTAGTTAAACTCCCCACTGTTTTCACCTTAAACATCTATCACGTATTTCTTATAAATATCGAACTGCTCTATTTTTGTAATTTGGACTTCTTGATTTTGTAATAAACATCAAGCCGCTCCGTTATCTAAATTTGAACTTCTAGTTTTTAAGAAACGGGAATTTTTTTAAACACTTTTTTAGTTGTTCCTTTAATTCTAATTTGAACTTCTAGTTTTTTTAACGGGGAATTTTTTTTTACAAATTCTTTTGATATGTTCCTCTTTTTAGGTTGGACTTCTCTTATTTTATACAAACGTTAAAAATCCATGAAGATTTTTGAAGTACTTTTCTTATTTTGAACTTCTTGGTCAACTTTTTTAACTTCTTGCTCTGGTCGGTCTCCATTTTCCTCGTACTAATGCTCATGTGCACAGCGTGCACGCACACACAGAAGAATTATAGGTAGACACACACTGATGTTGCTGGACACCTACTGTTGCTTTTTCCCTCATTTAATATACACATTGAACCATATAGGCTTCCGGGATGAACTTCTGTCTTTCTGCTCCAGAGAAAAGTGGTGCATCGGTGAATACTGTAAACTACAAGGCGCCATGAGGCCCCAAAATATTGGATACAGAATGTTGACAACAAGTGAATTGCTTGACATAATAGAAAGGGCTACAGATTCCGTGAGCAAAGGAGCCACTACCACTTAGACGGGGCCTGACACATTTTTTGTTGTCTGATAGAAGTTTGTATGGCATGCTCATATTCAGCAGAGGGATCTCTGAAATTTCTCTATGTGTTTTGTCTGAACATTTCAGCAAAGGGATCTTTGAGCTTTTTGCTTAATATTCCTTCTTCACTAGATTTGCATTAGTAGTAGTACGGCTGCAGTAGCTCCCCCGTTTTGGCCACATTCCTTGTGCCATCGTTGGAAGGTGAGGCGGACCAAGAGGGCAGACGTGATGAGCTTGGGGACGAGTTGAGCCAGCTTTGGCGGGGATCCTCCTAAACCATTGTACAACAGCGGCTACAGCACAGCCACACGATGGTGGGTGAAAGCTGCAGGCCGGGGAGTCTATCGCTCCCCGACGCATTGGCCAGCATCATAGCGGGCAGAGGAATCTCTTGACCTGCCAAGTTGTACTGCCCGAATTGCACATCTTCGGTCTTCAGGCGCCCACTACCTCCTCCCACGTCCTCTGATCCTGTCTGCAATCTGGGCGATGATGCATAGAGGGGGAGCACCGGCGCACCAGAAGTAGGCGGGGCAGTCCAGTTGAAGCTGTGGCGTCCAGGAGATTCGGTGGGGCAAGCGTCGGTGCGTGGTGGCTACAGGCGGCGTCGGGATTGGTCCCTGGGTGGATCCGTCGGAAGGGATGGCGCAGCGGCCGTATCCGGCAAGCGAAGGCGGAGCGACGGCCGGATCTAGAGGCCGGCGGTGGGAAGCATGCCGGGGACCAGGGAGACAGTGACAGGAGGCGTGTCGGAGCCGGGGGACGACGGTGGGAGGTGCGTCGGGGCAGCGCATCGTGGCCGACGGTCCGGCGGGCGGTCGCGGCAGTGGGAGATGGTCACGGGCCATGGCGGCGTGCTGGGAGGAGGCCGCGACAGGATCGGGGGAAGGCCGTGGGGTGGATCGGGGAAAGGTCGGGGCAGCTATGGGGGCGGGTTGAGTTTTTTTAGTTTGGGAAAACCTAGTCGGGCTCTATATAGGGGCATCGTGATCCAAATAACTATTCTAATCCTGGGATTAGAATAGTGCCACCCTATATATATATATAAATGGTTGCTCGCCGTTGAGGCAACCGTGGAGCGCTTTGCTCGCGTCCCTCCGCGCACGCTCTGCCAGCAGTTGGGCGTGTGCACGATCATGTTGGGGGGCCATATGCATGCGGTTGCGCTGCGTGCATTGCCACGTGATGCAGTTACGTGCGGCACGATGGAGTTACGCGCTGCAAATTAGAACTGCCATCAGGGCCTGCCGATATTCCTGGCAGTCTGCCGTCCCCTTTAATTCCCGCGGCCATTATAACCTTAGTATCTTCAACCTTTCGATCGCGTCCCACAATAGAACAAGCACACCCACGACGACACATAGAGAGGGGATGTCCAACGGCGCTCCAATGGAGTTCGGCGAGCATAGAGTGGAGACCCACGCGAGGGAGACGGATCTCTTGTTGGTGTACACCATCGACCCGACCGTGGTGGATGACTACATCAACAGCGTTGAGCAGTTGCTTGCTCGAGACAAGTACAAGGTGGTCGGCATCGACCTCCAGTACACCATCAGTCGTCCTGGCATAGATCAGAAGGTTGCCATCGCCCAGTTGTGCATGGGCCATCATGTCCTCATCTACCACTACTGCATGGCCACAGAGTCTTGTGGCCATTTCAACAGGTTTGTCAACAGCTGTAACGCCCCGAGACCGATGTGCCACGTGTCCTCCAGTTATTCGCTGTTGTTGCCTTGTCATTGTTTGTGTGCCATGCATTTCATATCATGCCATCATGTGCATTTCATTTGCATACATGTTCGTCTCATGCATCCGAGCATTTTTCCTGTTGTCTGTTTTGCAATCCGGCGCTCCGTTCTTCTCCGGTGGTCATTTCTACCTTCTTCTCGTGTGTGGGGATTAAACATTTCCGGATTGGACTGAGACTTGCCAAGCGGCCTTGGTTTACTACCGGTAGACCGCCTGTCAAGTTTCGTATCATTTGGACTTCGTTTGATACTCCAACGGTTAACCGAGGGACCGAAAAGGCCTCGTGTGTGCTGTAGCCCAACACCCCTCCAATTTGGCCCAAACCCACCTAAACCTACTCCATCATCTAGATCGTTCGATCACGATCACGTGGCCGAAAACCGCACCTCATTTGGACTCTCCTAGCTCCCTCTATGCCTATAAATAGGCCTCTCCCCGAAAATCCCGGGTCTCCCCTTCCCCTAACCCTAGATCTCGCCCTCGCGCGCGCCGGACAATACTTGCCACCGACGAACATGTCCGGAGGTCTTCCGCCGCCGCCATGTGGCACTGTCTGAGTGGCTGCCGACTTCCATCGCCGCCGGAGCCCGCCGCGGCCCGTGGCCGGCCCGCCCGCGCCCGCGCATGGGCCAGAGGAGCTCGCCCGCGCCGCCTTCGTCTCCCCCGCGACCGGCCGCCACCCCGCCGCCCAAGTCCGCCCCGCAGTTCCTCGTTGCTGGCAAAGGCAAGCTCCACTCGGCCAGCCGCCGCGCCGGATCCGCCCGATCCGCGGCGCCCCACGCCTGCCGCCTCCTCCTCAAGCCCGCCACCGAGATCCGCAACTTCGGCGCCCCTCCGCGGCCACTCCGGCCGTCTCCGCGCCTAACCACCTCGCCGGAGCTACAGTACCCCGCCGGAGTTCCTCGGTTCACGCGCCGCCTCGGATTCCGTGCCAACCCTAGATCTGAGAGAGGTTGTTTTTTCCCTAAGTCCCCGAATTCCCTGTTTCATGTTCCCTTATTCATCGTGCCGTAACTTTGCATCCATAGCTTCGATTCATGCATATATCATATCAAAATGTTCATCTCAGAGAGTGCATCATTTCATTTCATTGCATCATTTTCATTTGAGTTCATCTTGATGCCCGAAATGCTGTTAGAAGAGGGCTACTTGAGATAATTGTCAGATCTGCTACTCCATTTAGCCTTTTGTCATTTTTGCCATGATTATTGTGTGCATGCTATGCCCATGAGCTCTACATATGTTTTGTTAAGGGTTTTGTCATCTTTCTAGAGGTGCAACCCATGTATTATTGTGATGTGTGTGGTGACTAGCACGAGCTTGCAAAGTGGTGCACTTGTTAGTGCTGATTTCAGGGACTTGGCAATTCCACCAAGTCCTTGATCTGTTTATCTCATGTTGCCATATGTTCATGTTGTTTCCTAGTGATCCGTGCCTCTTTTGAGGATGATCAGTAAGGATGTTTTGTTAATCCTGTAGTGCTCTATCCATCCATGTCTTTGTTTGTAATTATGGAGGACCCTAGCTTGAGTCAATCGAGCTCTACTTTTGCTACTTTGTGAATCTAGGCAGATTGTCAACTTGTTTGCAATTTTGCCAATGATGTTGTAGTTGATCCGTGCATGCTATGCTATTGTTCTTGCCATGTCTAGCTTGCATTTTGTGTATTCTTGATGGGTGTATGCTTAGCTTATCATGACTTGCACCGTAGTGAGTGCATCGAGATCGTAAACATGCCTATTTGATATCTGTTTTCAGCATGCTCCAGTTTTCACAAAGTCTGTGATCTGATTATGTTTTTGCTATCTCCACATGCTCGCAATTATATTTTTTGGTCCCTTTTGGCTCAAGGTCACTAAGGGACTTTTGTTAAGCTCTTTGAGTAGCTCCATTCCATGCTTTACTTTGCCATGTTCAGGTCCTGTATCATGTAGTTTTGTTGCTCCGAAGAGTGCTACCTGATCTGAAATTCCGACAAGTGTTAATTTCACTAAGTCTGAGATCTGTTTACCATATGCATTTTTGCCATGCTTGTTTGAACCTGTTAATGGATGAATTGGCCTTAGCTCAGTGCTAGACCTTTGTTAAGCATCTTGAATGCATCCCTGCCATGTATTTTTTTGTCATGTTGGAGTGCTGTAGCATGTTCATCTCATTGCATTTAGATGGCTACTTGCTGTAAATCGCAGACCGGTGTCATATTTGTATTGCTTGCCATTTCCAAACCGTAACTCCGATTCCGGTGATCTTTATATAGTTTTCAAGCGATTTCATCTCATCTTTCCAGTGGCACACTTGGATTTACAAGTTGAGGCTAGGTTCAGGCATTCCTTGTCAAATCATGCATATGCACGCATACTGCATCCCGCATATCATACCATGTTCATGTGTTGGTTGTTTACTATGTTGTGTGCTTCTCTTCCGGTGTTTGCTTCTTCGGGTTGGTTCTGATAACGTCGCGTTTGTGAGGACCCGTTCGTCTATGTTCGTTTGTCTTCTTCATGGACTCGTTCTTCTTCCTTGCGGGATTTCAGGCAAGATGATCATACCCTCGAAATCACTACTATCTTTGCTTGCTTAGTTGCTCGCTCTTTTGCTATGCCTATGCTGCGATACCTACCACTTGCTTATCATGCCTCCCATATTGTTAAACCAAGCCTCTAACCCACCTTGTCCTAGCAAACCGTTGATTGGCTATGTTACCGCTTTGCACAGCCCCTCTTCTAGCGTTGTTAGTTGCAGGTGAAGATTGAAGTTTGTTCCTCGTTGGAACATGGAGATGTTGTTCCTTGTTGGAACATGTTTACTTGTTGGGATATCACTATATATCTTATTTAATTAATGCATCTATATACTTGGTGAAGGGTGGAAGGCTCGGCCTTATGCCTGGTGTTTTGTTCCACTCTTGCCGCCCTAGTTTCCGTCATATCGGTGTTATGTTACCGGATTTTGCGTCCCTTACGCGGTTGGGCTATTATGGGAACCCCTTGACAGTTCTCCTTAAGTAAAGCTCTTCCAGCAATGCCCAACATTGGTTTTACCATTCGCCACCTAGCCTTTTCTTTCCCTTGGGTTCTGAAGACTCAAGGGTCATCAATATTTTCCCCCCCCCCCCGGGCCAGTGCTCCTCTGAGTGTTGGTCCAATTGAGCGATGTCCGAGGCTACCAGGGGCAACTCTGGGCTGGCTTACCCGACGTCTTGCTCATCCGGTGTGCCCTGAGAACGAGATATGTGCAGCTCCTATCGGGATTTGTCGGCACATCTGGGTGGTGTTGCTGGTTTAGTTTTACCCTCGCGAAATGTCTTGTTGTACCGGGATACCGAGTCTGATCAGAATGTCTCGGGAGGAGGTCTATTCCTTCGTTGACCGTGAGAGCTTGTAATGGGCTAAGTTGGGACACCCCTGCAGGGATTTGAACTTTCGAAAGCCGTGCCCGCGGTTATGGGCAGATGGGAATTTGTTAATGTCCGGTTGTAGATGTCTTGAACCTTAACTTAATTAAAATGCATCAACTGAGTGTGTTACAGTGACGGTCTCTTTCCGGCGGAGTCCGGGAAGTGAACACGGTGTTGGAGTTATGCTTGACGTAGGTTGTTTTAGGATCACTTCTTGATCATACTTTTATCGACCGTGCTTTGCCTTCTCTTCTCGCTCTCATTTGCGTATGGTAGCCACCATATATGCTAGTCGCTTGCTGCAGCTCCACCTCATACTTTTACCTTACCCATAAGCTTAAATAGTCTTGATCGCGAGGGTGCGAGATTGATGAGTCCCCGTGGCTCACAGATACTTCCAAAACCAGCTTGCAGGTGCCGATGAGTCCGTGTAGATGACGCAACCAAGCTCAGGAGGAGCTCGATGAAGATCTTGTCCTTTGTGTTGTTTTGTTCTAGTTGATCAGTAGTGGAGCCCAGTTGGGGTCGATTGGGGACCTTTGTCGCAGTTGGGGTTCTTCGTTTATTTTGGTTCCGTAGTCGGACCTTGATTGTACCTGGTTGATGTAATGCTTTATTCATGTAATTGTGTGAAGTGGCGATTGTAATCCCACTATGTATCTTTTCCCTTATTGTATTACATGGGTTGTTTGCGAAGATTGCCTCACTTGCGACATTGCTTTCAATGCGGTTATGCCTCTAAGTCGTGCTTCGACACATCGGAGATATAGCCGCATCGAGGGCGTTACAAGTTTGTAATCAGAGCCTTCCCCGACCTTAGGAGCCCCATTGCTTGATCGTTTTAGCGGCCGAGTTGTGTTTAGAAAAATGTTTTGAGTAATTTAGGAATTATATATCAGAGAGTTTAGGAATTCTTTTTACTTCCTAGTCTCCTCTTCGCTCTGGTAAGGCATCCCGATGTAGAGTTTTGACTCTTCTCTTCTCAAATTTCACTAAAAAAAATTTAGGATCATGCGGGTATCTTGGAATCGTTCCGATGGTTTTGTGACGAGAACATTGTCTTGGTGCCTCCTGTCAGGGGTTTTGTGGAAGTGTCCCGGGGAGTTGAGCTCTGAGGTGTTGTCGTCATAATTTTATCGTTGCAGTTCTGGAATACCTGAGTTTAGTACGCCGACATCGAAAATCTTTTTTATGCAGTTCGTTGGTGAGATAACCTCGACGCCACCCAGTACTGGAGCGGGAGTTTGGGAGTATTGCCATAACTTGTATAACGGATGCTTTTTGAAGGTTGAGGTAGATAATTTCCGAAGGTTTCTTGGTTATGTGTTGAAGGATGGATACAGCTGGATGTAGGATTTGCTAGTTTGGGTGAGATATTATGCTTCTCCTGTATCCCCAACACCTGATTGCATAACCGGAAAGGTTCGGGAGTTTATAAGTGGGAATCAAGTAGCTCTTAGGATATCTTTCCGACAGATGTATGATTTGAAATTGGGGTTCGACGTCTAGTGGTCCGCCTATTCATGGTCGGTTTTACAGTGGTCTCATTGTGTCTTAAAGAGTCCTTGGCTATGCCGACTCGGGGACGCTTCGTATGTCATGTGCACTGCCTTGTACATGATGGTGCTGTACGATCGAGCCCGTGTAGGCCCCACCACGAAAACTTCGGACGAAATCTCTATCATATGTTTGTTCCGGCTTATTCTGCAAGCCAATCCTTTGTTTTTGTTTTGAGTTGTGGTATTCGAGTTGCTCTGAAGTCAAATGTTGATTCCATACCTTTTCCTAAGTGGTGTTCTCATACTCCTATGCGAATACTAATCCTCCTTGATAATCGAGATTGTTATGCCAATCTTGTTCAACCGGTGTGCTTCTCTCCAAGTGGAACCGATCATTTCAACATCCGCAAGATCAATTCTCAGTTCTTCTCAACGGTGTTTGCTTCATCCGCTCCTAGTTGTCTTTGTTTTCCCACCCACCCACCCTTTTTCTTCAAGGACCCAGATTTTTTAATCACTATCCATCTTATTGATGCGAGGCCTCTCCATTCCTTTTCCGTCAATCTTCTTATCCGGTGATGCTCTTCAAGATACTAACGGAGCTTCAAGTTCGTTAACCTTCACTCATTTTTCTTCTCCGGTGGTTTAAATTCAAGCGTTATTGACTATATCTTTCTCCTCATTTCAAATACCTTCTCATGCCAGTGCACCTCATATTCATTCACTTCTCGCTATTTAATTGTTCCGGAGTGCTCAAGATATCTCGAAGATTCGTGTTTCCACTCTGCATTCGTTCAAGCTCTTTCAAGATTGGTATCTCATTCAAGTCATTTAATTCAACCGGTGCAACCTCTCTTTTTAATCATTTCAACGGTGTTTCTCTTGAGTGGGCCCTAACCCATAGGTCTTTTTCCAGGATCTTACCTGACTCTTCTTATTTTCCCGGCATTACTCTCAAATTCTTTTCCAAGACTGACGTAAGAATGAATTGTCATCAGTCAAATGCCTTTCTCCTAGATCTTCCAAATTCTTTCCATCGTTGGCTCAACCTTTCTAATTTTCATTCAGGAGTATCTCAACAATTCATGGTGGTGTTTCTCGTCGTCATTCTCGGATTTTGAAGACGAAGAAGATTTTTCCTCTCAATCTTGGTCCGTTCTCTTCAAGATTCGTGGTTCTAGCTTGTTGCCATCCTCTCATAATTATTTTCGATTGTGAGAATCCTTTTCACCCATCAGGAGATATTCAGGAGTCTTTTCAGTTTGATTATCCGGAGCTCATCATTTCAAAAGACTTGTTCATTCTCAGCTTTCATACATTGTTCTCCAAATCTTACCGGTGCATCAGTCAAGTATTCTCTAATCAGTTCGTGAACTATTCATCCTCTTGTATCTAAATTTTCTCAAGTATCTTCGTTCATTTCATAATTCTTCCCGGTGTTTCTTTATCTTAACTTCGTTCATTTTTAATTCTTACGGTGGTTTGATCAAGATTCTTCTTCCTTTGTTATCATATCCATTCTTTCGTTCTTTCAAATCCTACCAGTGGATCATTGAAGGCCTCTTCAAGTTTGAAATATCTATCTTAATCCTCTCTACAAGAATAAGTAATATGCCAAATCCGCTGCTTGTCATCAATTTAAATTGGTGAAGGATAAGCATAATGTAATTCTTATTCTTGTTTCATCAAGTAAAATCAATTTCTGCCTTCCGGAATGGTTCATCATATCACATTCTCGATTAGAGATGTGTTATCTTTCCTTCCGGAGCCCCAAGTTCCACTTTATCTCGTCGCAAAGCTTCATCCAATCATTACAAGGTTTCACCTTGTGTTTTCAACTTCCCTTTCTTTTCGTCATCCTTTTGTTTACCGGAGTTCTTCATCAAGGTGCGACATGATGGTTCACCAATGATTTAATTCCTTCTCGAAGTGTTCATCAAGGTTCTTTTCAGAGGAGCTCAAGCTTTCTTCATATTGTGATCCGGAGTGCAATTCTTTCTTCCGAATCATTGGAGGTGGTATTATGTCATTCTTGATAATTTGAGTTCATGTTTCATGATTCACATGTTGTTAAAAATGAGGTACTTTAAATCCATCAATCTCGGCATTGAAGTTATCTTGGGTTATATTTCACCTAAAGCCTTCCCTAAAGATTGTTGCTATCTATGGTGTTTATAAATGACCCAAGTTCTTCATTTATCCTCTCGGTGAAAAAGTTTCTCATCTCCTTGTTGTTATCAATCCAATCTATCGTATTCCGCTAGTGGCAGATTTTCACCTCTTGGCTTTGAGATGTTTTCCATAAGCCCACTTCAAGCCTATCTTTTCGTTGTTGGGTTTCCAACAACTCCGTTCGACCCTTCTCCTATAGATGCCTTTTCAAGCTCTTTTGTGGCAGAAGTTGGCATTTTCTTCTCCATTCTTCTATTTCAAGTATCTATCTTCTATTCTTTTGTTTCGGAGGTATTGTGATGTTGCTCTTCTCAACCCATCATCTCGTTTGTCTAAGATCATGTTTTTTTCATGATTGTACATTTAACCGGAGTGTCGTGTCCTCTGCTCAAGCTCTTTTCTTCCTATCTAGTCTTTCATCTTTTTCAACCGGAGTGCTATCAGAATTCGTTCTCCCTTGTTCCTTTTTCTAACGGAGTGTTTTCAACTTCGTTCATCTCCGTTGCATTCTTTTCTCGAAATGGCTTAACCTTTTCCAGGTTCTTTGGTCTCACTCGTTTGTCAAAGAAGCAACTTAGTTTTACCACTTCTCTTTCTCTTCCATTTTTCCCTCCGGTGCCATTCTAGATCTCAGGACGAGAACCTCTCGTTGTGGTGGAGTGTTGTAACGCCCCAAGACCGATGTGCCACATGTCCTCCAGTTATTCACTGTTGTTGCCTTGTCATTGTTTGCGTGCCATGCATTGCATATCATGCCATCGTGTGCATTTCATTTGCATACATGTTCGTCTCACGCATCCGAGCATTTTTCTCGTTGTTCGTTTTGCAATCCGGCGCTCCGTTCTTCTTCGGTGGTCATTTCTACCTTCTTCTCGTGTGTGGGGATTAAAAATTTCCGGATTGGACCGAGACTTGCCAAGCGGCCTTGGTTTACTACCGGTAGACCGCCTGTCAAGTTTCGTATCATTTGGACTTCGTTTGATACTCCAACGGTTAACCGAGGGACCGAAAAGGCCTCGTGTGTGTTGCAGCCCAACACCCCTCCAATTTGGCCCAAAACCCACCTAAACCTGCTCCATCATCTAGATCGTTCGATCACGATCGCGTGGCCGAAAACCGCACCTCATTTGGACTCTCCTAGCTCCCTCTATGCCTATAAATAGGCCTCTCCCCGAAAATCCCGGGTCTCCCCTTCCCCTAACCCTAGATCTCGCCCTCGCGCGCGCCGGATAATACTTGCCACCGACGGACATGTCCGGAGGTCTTCCGCCGCCTCCATGTGGCACTGTCTGAGTGGCTGCCGACTTCCACCACCGCCGGAGCCCGCCGCGGCCCGTGGTCGGCCCGCCCGCGCCCGCGCGCGGGCCAGAGGAGCTCGCCCGCGCCGCCTTCGTCTCCCCTGCGACCGGCCGCCACCCCGCCGCCCAAGTCCGCCCCGGAGTTCCTCGTCGCCGGCGAAGGCAAGCTCCACTCCGGCCAGCCGCCCGCGCCGGATCCGCCCGATCCGCGGCGCCCCGCGCCCGCCGTCCTCCTCCTCAAGCCCGCCGCCGAGATCCGCAACTCCGGCCGTCTTCGCGCCTAACCACCTCGCCGGAGCTACAATACCTCGCCGGAGTTCCTCGGTTCGCGCGCCGCCTCGGATTCCGTGCCAACCCTAGATCTGAGAGAGGTTGATTTTTCCCTAAGTCCCCGAATTCCCTGTTTCCTGTGCCCTTGTTCATCGTGCCGTAACTTTGCATCCATAGCTTCGATTCATGCATATAGCATCTCAAAATGTTCATCTCGGAGTGCATCATTTCATTTCATTGCATCATTTTCATTTGAGTTCATCTTGATGCCCGAAATGCTGTTAGAAGAGGGCTACTTGAGATAATTGTCAGATCTGCTACTCCATTTAGCCTTTTGTCATTTTTGCCATGATTATTGTGTGCATGCTATGCCCATGAGCTCTACATATGTTTTGTTAAGGGTTTTGTCATCTTTCCAGTGCTGCAACCCATTTATCTCATGTTGCCATATGTTCATGTTGTTTCCTAGTGATCTGTGCCTCTTTTGAGGATGATCAGTAAGGATGTTTTGTTAATCTTGTAGTGCTCTATCCATCCATGTGTTTTTTTGCAATTATGGAGCACCCTAGCTTGAGTCAATCGAACTCTAATTTTGCTACTTTGTGAAACTGGGCAGATTGTCAACTTGTTTGCAATTTTGCCAATGATGTTGTAGTTGATCCGTGCATGCTATGCTATTGTTCTTACCATGTCTAGCTTGAATTTTGTGTATTATTTATGGGTGTATGCTTAGCTTATCATGATTTGCACCGTAGTGAGTGCATCGAGCTCGTAAACATGCCTACTTGATATCTGTTTTCAGCATGCTCCAGTTTTCACTAAGTCTGTGATCTAATTATGTTTTTGCGATGTTCACATGCTCGCAATTATATTTTTTGGTCCCTTTTGGCTCAAGGTCACTAAGGGACTTTTGTTAATCTCTTTGAGTAGCTCCATTCCATGCTTTACTTTGCCATGTTCAGGTCCTGTATCATGTAGTTTTGTTGCTCCGAAGAGTGCTACCTGATCTGAAATTCCGACAAGTGTTAATTTCACTAAGTCTGAGATCTGTTTACCATATGCATTTTTGCCATGCTTGTTTGAACCTGTTAATGGATGAATTGGCCTTAGCTCAGTGCTAGACCTTTGTTAAGCATCTTGAATGCATCCCTGCCATGTATTTTTTTGTCATGTTGGAGTGCTGTAGCATGTTCATCTCATTGCATTTAGATGGCTACTTGCTGTAAATCGCAGACCGGTGTCATATTTGTATTGCTTGCCATTTCCAAACCGTAACTCCGATTCCGGTGATCTTTATATCGTTTTCAAGCGATTTCATCTCATCTTTCCAGTGGCACACTTGGATTTCCATGTTGAGGCCAGGTTCAGGCATTCCTTGTCAAATCATGCATATGCATCGCATACCGCATCCCGCATATCATACCATGTTCATGTGTTGGTTGTTTACTATGTTGTGTGCTTCTTTTCCGGTGTTTGCTTCTTCGGGTTGGTTCCGATAACGTCGCGTTTGTGAGGACCCGTTCATCTACGTTCATTTGTCTTCTTCATGGACTCGTTCTTCTTCCTTGCGGGATTTCAGGCAAGATGATCATACCCTCGAAATCACTACTATCTTTGCTTGCTTAGTTGCTCGCTCTTTTGCTATGCCTATGCTGTGATACCTACCACTTGCTTATCGTGCCTCCCATATTGTTGAACCAAGCCTCTAACCCACCTTGTCCTAGCAAACCGTTGATTGGCTATGTTACCGCTTTGCTCAGCCCCTCTTATAGCGTTGTTAGTTGCAGGTGAAGATTGAAGTTTGTTCCTTGTTGGAACATGGAGATGTTGTTACTTGTTGGAACATGTTTACTTGTTGGGATATCACTATATATCTTATTTAATTAATGCATATATATACTTGGTGAAGGGTGGAAGGCTCGGCCTTATGCCTGGTGTTTTGTTCCACTCTTGCCGCCCTGGTGTTATGTTCCCGGATTTTGCGTCCCTTACGCGGTTGGGCTATTATGGGAACCCCTTGACAGTTCGCCTTAAGTAAATCTCTTCCAGCAATGCCCAACATTGGTTTTACCATTCGCCACCTAGCATTTTCTTTCCCTTGGGTTCTGCAGACTCAAGGGTCATCATTATTTTACCCCCCCCCCCCGGGCCAGTGCTCCTCTGAGTGTTGGTCCAACTGAGCGGTGTCCGAGGCTACCAGGGGCAACTCTGGGCTGGCTTACCCGACGTCTTGCTCATCCGGTGTGCCCTGAGAACAAGATATGTGCAGCTCCTATCGGGATTTGTCGGCACATCTGGGTGGTGTTGCTGGTTTAGTTTTACCCTGGCGAAATGTCTTGTTGTACCGGGATACCGAGTCTGATCGGAATGTCTCGGGAGGAGGTCTATTCCATCGTTGACCGTGAGAGCTTGTGATGGGCTAAGTTGGGACACCCCTGCAGGGATTTGAACTTTCAAAAGCCGTGCCCGCAGTTATGGGCAGATGGGAATTTGTTAATGTCCGGTTGTAGATGACTTGAACCTTAACTTAATTAAAATGCATCAACTGAGTGTGTTACCGTGACAGTCTCTTTCCGGCGGAGTCCGGGAAGTGAACACGGTGTTGGAGTTATGCTTGACATAGGTTGTTTTAGGATCACTTCTTGATCATACTTTTATCGACCGTGCTTTGCCTTCTCTTCTCGCTCTCATTTGCGTATGGTAGCCACCATATATGCTAGTCGCTTGCTGCAGCTCCACCTCATACTTTTACCTTACCCATAAGCTTAAATAGTCTTGATCGCGAGGGTGCGAGATTCCTGAGTCCCCGTGGCTCACAGATACTTCCAAAACCAGCTTGCAGGTGCCGATGAGTCCGTGCAGATGACGCAACCAAGCTCAGGAGGAGCTCGATGAAGATCTTGTCCTTTGTGTTGTTTCGTTCTAGTTGATCAGTAGTGGAGCCCAGTTGGGGTCGATCGGGGACCTTTGTCGCACTTGGGGTTCTTCTTTTATTTTGGTTCCGTAGTCGGACCTTGATTGTACCTGGTTGATGTAATGCTTTATTCATGTAATTGTGTGAAGTGGCGATTGTAAGCCAACTATGTATCTTTTACCTTATTGTATTACATGGGTTGTTTGTGAAGATTGCCTCCCTTGCGACATTGCTTTCAATGCGGTTATGCCTCTAAGTCGTGCTTCGACACGTGGGAGATATAGCCACATCGAGGGCGTTACAACAGCACCGACTACAAGTTCGCCATGGTGGAAACCACCGATGTTGTAAACGCGCTCCATGTTACGGGCTTGGCCTGCAAGAACCTTGTCGAAATCCGTGACCACTACAGGGTCTGGAGCAGCATGAAGGACTCCCTGGTCGAACTCGCCTCGGCCATCATCGACCCCTACTATGAAAAGATGAAGCAGGATGCCCAGAGAACAAGTCCCCTATCCTGGAACATGGCATGGATGCGGCAACTAGATGAACCTCACCTCAAGTTCGCGGCCAAGAGCGTGTACACATGCTACGAGATGCACAAAAGGATCGTTGACATGAGGAAGTGCCTCGTTACCAAAATCAACGAGCCCGGATCGAGCCACAAGCAGAGCAAGCGTCACAAGAAGTAGATGATGATCAGATGATAGTTTATGCTAGTTAATCATGCATGTAATATATGTTTACTTTATTGGTGTGTGGAAATGTCATGTGTGTAGTAGCCACCTATGTAAGTAGATGTTTAATTTGGTTATGCAAGCATGTCCTTACAAGTGTGTGTGTGTGTGCGTGTGTGTGTACATATGTTGTTGTTCTGTATGCAATCCCATCGCACAACACACACGTCTTATTAGCAGCAACCATCTATGTTATTATCGGTCTTCACACACATTTCTGATTACAGACCTGTTTGCCGCGTATCACACACATCTTGTTAAGTTGAACCGTTTCTGTTCTCATGTCTCAACACAAACAGTTCATCCGAGTGAACCATATGTCGTATATCACACACATCTTCATCTAGCTGACCGTTTCTTTTGTGTTGCCTAATCACAAACAGTTCATCCGAGTGAACCGTATGATGTATATCATGCGCACCTCCATCTGGCTGCCCGTTTCTTTTGTTCCTCCTCATCGCAAACAGTTAATTGAACTGAACCATATGCCCTGCATCGCACACGCAACTAAAATCTGAACCGTGTTTGATGCATCCTCCATCGCAAACATTTTGCACCTTTTTGACGGTTTTTTACACCATCGTCTGCGATTATGGCATCGCACACAGTTTCGTCGAAGGGTCTCTGATCGTAGTGTCGCGTTAGCAGCATCCTGCAGTAATGTACATTGTACGTTCATAAGCGAAACGAACGTATTGTACTCACCGTAGTCCTCTTTCAATCGATCTCTGGACCCCAAGATGAAATCGAGGGAAAACGAGTGGGTGTATGTGTGATACCTATGGCGTATTCAAAATTTGAACCAGTGGTCATAGCATCCGCAAATCATATATAAAGGGTATTTAATGTTCATTTCGCTTTTGAATGTACAATATACTCCCTCTGATCCTTTCTAGTTTGCATACGTATAAGTTTTATGTGTAGTCAAAGTATATCTACTTTGATCAAACTTACATAAAAAGTATCAACATTCAACAACGCCCAATCAATATTGTTAGATTCGTGCATACTCCTAGATTTGTATTCAAACATAGATGGTTTCCAATTTGTTTTCAACCATGTGAATGTGCTTGTTCTCGCACATGCTTTTCCTACTAGGATGTCTCCACGTATAGCCAGTCCAATAGTAACTTTTTTAAGCTCCCTATCCAATAGTACTAGTGGAGTACTGATAACATCTGTAGTAGAGTATGCAGTGCTCATAGTACTCCCTCCTTCCATTTATATAGGGCCTAAGAGCAGGTCTAATAAGGCCTAGTCAGCAGGCTATAAGACTTGTCATGTCATTAAAATCCTACTTGGAGGAGTGAGAAGAGAGGAGAGTGAGTGAAGCGGGCTCTTATTCTACAGCCCGGCTATAACATATAGATCAAGAGAAAATAATATGCATGCAACTCTCTTGCAA
This sequence comes from Triticum urartu, assembly GCF_003073215.2. Taxonomy (NCBI): domain Eukaryota; kingdom Viridiplantae; phylum Streptophyta; class Magnoliopsida; order Poales; family Poaceae; genus Triticum; species Triticum urartu. Next base: position 323,353,261 of record NC_053022.1, read on the forward strand.
TCATATACCTTGCTCATGCAAATATTAAATGCATAGAGCCAACCTAATAGCCATTTTAACAGCCAACTTACATGGCACTTTTGCCTAGTGGAGGAGAGAGATGTGAAAAAGTAAGGGGAGTGAGCTCTCATGCAAGAGCCTAGCTATATACGCATTCCTAAGTAAATTAAATAAATATGAAGAAAGAGATAGAGAGGAGATGAAAAAAAGTACTAATACAATAGCCAACCTTATATTATTTTTTGTGGGAAATAGTCAACCTTATAGCCCACACTATTGTATGAGTGCATATAGATGATGGCTATAGATGACATGGCAGTTCCTTATAGCCATCGGCTGGCTATAATATTAACCATGCTCTAATGTGTTTTTCAAAACCGCCTTTGACTATTGACAAGATTAATAGAAAATGAGATGTATAATGTGAAAATTATATCATTGGAAGCTCCTTTCACATACGAATTTGACCGTATGCTTTGTGTAAGTTGCATCTCATATATTATTACTCTAACATTTGGTCAAAGTTAGCCTCGAAAAATGCATTAGGCCCTGTATAGTAGATGGAAGGAGGGAGTAGTAGTGGAAATGGATCCTCTGATGTAGGTATCCCTACCTTACCCTCCCTTTCAGTCACTTACTGGCGGACCCCATGCTTACTAGGCCCCGCATGTCACTATCGGATCTCGGGTTCCGGCGAAACCCTCAAGGTTCGAACACTGGGGTGTGCACGAAGATCTCCCCCTACCAACTCGCGCCCTCAACCTCGCCACGATCTCTAAGCTTAGCTCGACGAACTCGCAACACAAGAGACACAAGATTTATACTAGTTCAGGCCACCGTTGTGGTGTAATACCCTACTCCAGTGTGGTGTGGTGGATTGCCTCTCGAGATGAGGATGAACAGTACAAGGGGAAGAACCGCCTCCTGAGGTGAGGTGTTCTTGTGCTAGGAGGGTGTGTGGATGGGTTGGATCTAGTCCAAGTTGAGATGGTTGAGGCTCTGTTTCGTTCGCCCCCTCCTATTGTGGTGGCTAATCCTATTTATAGAGGCCCTGGTCCTCTCCCCAAATATTGAGCGAGAAGGGAGCCAACAACTGCCAATTTGGAAGGGGGCACCTAGTACAAGTTATCCTGACAAAAGCAGTCTTCGCCTGCCAAAGGCTCTGGTGGTGACGCTGCCTTGGGATCCATGCTGACCTCCGTCTTGCCGTCCTGCTGGTCTTGGTCTCGTTGCACCGATATGGAAACCTTTGCTTGACGCCTTGGTACTCCTCGCCTGCGCTTGCCTCCTTAGCACCAAAGAGGAAACAAGGACACTATGCGCGCTGGCGCCCGCCTGGTCTCGATCGTCATGGCTCACGTCATTGGAACCTCGCGAGGTTTGCCTTGCCTTGTTCTCTCCGCCCCTCGCGAGCCAGCCTAGTGAGGCCGCTCCCGAGGAGGTCTTGTGTCGTCTGCCTCACGAGGCTTGGCCCCTCGCGAGGGTCTTGAATGCTTGTTGGTGAAGGTGGGTCGGACAGGACCGCTTGCAGAGCCACGCCGTGGGCCGCAGGCAGGCAAGTCTGGGGTCCCCCGTTCCCAGAACGCTGACAGTAGCCCCCGGGCCCAAGGTGCGCTCTGGCTTGGCTTCGAGGCGAAGCCAAAGGGCAAGTGCGGAGCACCGCGGGCCCCAACAGCCTGTGGCCCTGGTCGACATGTGGTGGTTGATTGGATGTGGGCTTCTTCGCTTCCCCATGTTGCCTCGGCAACTGTCCGACTTGATGATTCCCTACTGCATGCAAGGAAAAACCATCATTACCTGTGATCGTGGGGGCGCTGGTTGGCCTTCTTCTTCTATAAATGGGGAGGGGGCAGAGCCCCCATCACCCATCTCTTCCCATTCTGCTAGCTTCTCCCCCTTTGCTCCATTGCCAGTAGCGGCACCTATGGCACCAATCCGAAGATTTTCTGCCGTGGAGAAAGGGAAGACTCCCCATGACGAGCCAGGGCCGCTCCCGCCGAAGAAGAGGCCGGTTCACCATCATGACGTGGTGGTGATGCAGGAGGTGACAAGGCCTTGGTACGAGCGGCCTCCTCCTGGGTATCCGTTTCCCCTGTACGCCCAAGCCGAGGGCTCGGGAGGAAGAGGCGTCGAGCGGCGCCACGCGTGCCGCGTCCATGGTCGTCGTTCCGCGGTGGCACGTGTCGCTGCCCCTGGAGTCCACTCCGTGGACTCCTCGCGCGAACTTGTGCTGTGGGCGGTGATGCCTCCAAGCACTTGGATTCGCTTCCCCTCCTTCTTCTCTGCCGAGATGCCGCCAAGGAGGCCCCTCGAGCTTTGGCTACAGCACGCCAAGTGCGACGCGCCGGCGACTGGGGCGGAAGTTGAGGTCGTCTCCTCGGGCAAGATTTTCATGACCCGAGGCTGGGGTGAGGTCGCTCCAGTGTGCCGTGCGGAGGGCGCCCTCACGATCCACTTCGAGTACGACGGCGCCTCCACGCTGTCCTTCAAGGTCTTCGACGCAGAAGGCCGCCGTCTTGAGTGCTGCTCTGGAAGAGGTCGTCGGGACGGTGCCGCAGCAGGGGCAGGCCTGCTGCCCGTGTCGCCAGCGGCTCCTCTGGATGTAGCAGTGACGCCTGGGAGTCCAGTGATTCTCACGAGCTCTACAAGACTCCGGAGACGAGCGATGACAGCTACATGCCCCCAAGCTCTCGCCGAGCCCGGAGCAGGGCTGCAGCGTTTGGCCGCCGCCGCCGCTGATCTGGGTGAGGTTGGCGCCAGCTTCTCGTGGCCCACTATTGATGATGGCCTCGGCCACTGGGCGTGTGTAGATAGGGCTCCTAGAAGTTCTTTCCTTTTGTTCCTTGCGAGGAATCGAGAAGTACCCCGTGGGGGCATGTAAAGGGTCTGCATTGTCCTTTGTTGATATTATCCTTATTATGAAGTTGTGCGTGTGCGTGCTCCACTTCGGCTCGGTTTCCCCTTTCCAACCTCGTGACGGCTTCGTGCTCTATACCGACAGGTCCCGGTCCCCAGGCAGGCTTCAGCCGTCGCTGGTATGCCAGGTCGTGATGTCGTGGTCAAGGCCGGGAGGTGAGCGGCCTGAGGTCCAGTAAGAGCCCCTGAGACGTGATGCTCAGGAGTTCCCCTTTGGCGTGCAAGCGACCGCCATGTATTTCTTCAATAGGAGGTAAATTCTTAACATCTTCAGCTTTAATACCCTTTTCTTTCATGGATTTCTTTGCCTCTTGCATATCCTCAGGGCTGAGAAATAGAACACCTCTCTTCTTCGGAGTTGGTTTAGGAATAGGCTCAGGAGTTGGCTCAGGAAGTGTCCAATTTTTTTCATTAGTCAACATATTATTCAATAGAATTTCAGTTTCATCCGGTGTTCTTTCCCTGAAAACAGAACCAGCACAACTATCCAGGTAATCTCTGGAAGCATCGGTTAGTCCATTATAAAAGATATCAAGTATTTCATTTTTTATTAAGAGGATGATCAGGCAAAGCATTAAGTAATTGGAGAAGCCTCCCGCAAGCTTGTGGGCGACTCTCTTCTTCAATTTTCACAAAATTATATATATCCCTTAAGGCAGCTTGTTTCTTATGAGCAGGGAAATATGTAGCAGAGAAGTAATAAATCATATCCTAGGGACTACGCACACAACCAGGATCAAGAGAATTAAACCATATCTTAGCATCACCCTTTAATGACAACGGAAATATTTTAAGGATATAAAAGTAGCGAGTTCTCTCATCATTAGTGAATAGGGTAGCTATGTCATTTAATTTAGTAAGATGTGACACAACAGTTTCAGATTCATAGCCATAAAAAGGATCAGATTCAACCAAAGTAATTAAATCAGGATCAACAGAGAATTCATAATCCTTATCAGTAATAGAGATAGGTGAAGTAGCAAAAGCAGGGTCAGGTTTCATTCTAGCATTAAGGGATTGCTGCTTCCACTTAGCTAATAACCTCTTTAGATCATATCTATCATTGCAAGCTAAAATAGCTCTAGCAGATTCTTCATCCAGAACATAACCCTCAGGAATAACAGGCAATTCATATTTATTAGGGGGAGAGTCTTGATCATCACTTTCGTCAATATTATCAGTTTCAATAATTTCATTATCTCTAACCCTAGCAAGTTGTTCATCAAGAAATTCACCAAGTGGCACAGTAGTATCAAGCATAGAAGTAGTTTCATCATAAGTATCATGCATAGCAAAAGTGGCATCATCAATAACATGCGACATATCAGAATGAATAGCAGAAGCAGGTTTAGGTGTCGCAAGCTTACTCAAAATAGAAGGTGAATCAAGTGCAGAGCTAGATGGCAGTTCCTTACCTCCTCTGGTAGTTGAGGGATAAATCTTGGTTTTTGGATCTCTCAAGTTCTTCATAATGATGAGTAGATAAAAATCCCAAGTGACTCAAATAATAGAGCTATGCTCCCCGGCAACGGCGCCAGAAAATAGTCTTGATAACCCACAAGTATAGGGGATCGCAACAGTTTTCGAGGGTGGAGTATTCAACCCAAATTTATTGATTCGACACAAGGGGAGCCAAAGAATATTATCAAGTCTTAGTAGCTGAGTTGTCAATTCAACCACACCTGGAAACTTAATATCTGCAGCAAAGTGTTTAGTAGCAAAGTAATATGATAGTAGTGGTAACGGTAGCAAAAGGTAATGATAGCTAAAGTAATGTTTTTGGTATTTTGTAGTGATTGTAACAATAGCAATGGAAAAGTAAATAAGCGAAGAATAATATATGGAAAGCTCTTAGGCAATGGATCGGTAATAGAGAATTATGCTGGATGCGGTTCATCATGTAACAGTCATAACCTAGGGTGACACAGAACTAGCTCCAATTCATCAATGTAATGTAGGCATGTATTCCGAATATAGTCATACGTGCTTATGGAAAAGAACTTGCATGACATCTTTTGTCCTACCCTCCCGTGGCAGCGGGGTCCTAGCGGAAACTAAGGGATATTAAGGCCTCCTTTTAATAGAGTACCGGACCAAAGCATTAACATATAGTGAATACATGAACTCCTCAAACTACCATCATCACCGGGAGTGGTCCCGATTATTGTCACTTCGGGGTTGCCGGATCATAACACATAGTAGGTGACTATAGACTTGCAAGATAGGATCAAGAACTCACATATATTCATGAAAACATAATAGGTTCAGATCCGAAATCATGGCACTCGGGCCCTAGTGACAAGCATTAAGCATAGCAAAGTCATAGCAACATCAATCTCAGAACATAGTGGATACTAGGGATCAAACCCTAACAAAACTAACTCGATTACATGATAAATTTCATCCAACCCATCACCGTCCAGCAAGCCTACGATGGAATTACTCACGCACGGCGGTGAGCATAATGAAATTGGTGATGGAGGAAGGTTGATGATGACGATGGCGACGGATTCCCCTCTCCGGAGCCCCGAACGAACTCCAGATCAGCCCTCCCGGGAGGTTTTAGGGCTTGGCGGCGGCTCCGTATCGTAAAACGCGATGAATCCTTCTTCTCTATTTTTTTCTCCCCGAAAGAAAATTTATAGAGTTGGATTTGAGGTCGGAGGAGCTCCAGGGGGCGCGCCCAGGGGGCAAGCGCGCCCCCACCCTCGTGGCTAGGGTGTGGGCCCCCTGGTCTTCATCTTTTGCAAGGATTTTTTATTATTTCCAAAAAGACGTTCCGTGAAGTTTCAGGTCATTTCGAGAACTTTTGTTTCTGCACATAAATAACACCATGGCAACTCTGCTGAAAACAGCGTCAGTCCGGGTTAGTTCCATTCAAATCATGCAAGTTAGAGTCCAAAACAAGGGCAAAAGTGTTTGGAAAAGTAGATACGATGGAGACGTATCCACTCCCCCAAGCTTAAACCTTTGCTTGTCCTCAAGCAATTCAGTTGACAAAATGGAAGTGATAAACTAAAACTTTTACAAACTCGGTTTGCTCTTGTTGTTGTAAATATGTAAAGCCAGCATTCAAGTTTTCAGCAAAAATTATAAACTAACCATATTCACAATAACGCATAGGTCTCATGTTTACTCATATCAATGGCATAATCAACTAGCGAGCAATAATAATAAATCTCGGATGACAACACTTTCTCAAAACAATCATAATATGCTATAACTCGCTACCCTTTCTGAGACCGCAAAACATAAATGCAGAGCACCTTTAAAGATCAAGGACTGACTAGACATTGTAATTTATGGTAAAAGAGATCCAGTCAAGTCATACTCAATGTAAACTAACATTAATGAATGCAAATGGCAGTGGTGCTCTCCAACTGGTGCTTTTTAATAAGAGGATGATGACTCAACATAAAAGTAAATAGATAGGCCCTTCGCAGAGGGAAGCAGGGATTTATAGAGGTGCCAGAGCTCGGTTTTGAAATAGAGGTGAATAATATTTTGAGCGGTATACTTTCATTGTCAACATAAAAACCAAGAGATGGCAATATCTTCCATGCTACACACATTATAGGCGGTTCCCAAACAGAATGGTAAAGTTTATACTCCCCCTCCACCAACAAGCATCAATCCATGGCTTGCTCGAAACAACAAGTGCCTCCAACTAACAAGAGTCCCAGGGGGAGTTTTGTTTGCAATTATTTTGATTTAGTTTGCATAAAGCATGGGACTGGGCATCCCGGTGACCAGCCATTTTCTCGTGAATGAGGAGCGGAGTCCACTCCTCTTGAGAATAACCCGCCTAACATGGAAGATACAGACAGCGCTAGTTGATACATGAGCTATTCGAGCATACAAAACAGGATATTTATTTGAAGGTTTAGAGTTTGGCACATACAAATTTACTTAGAATGGCAGGTAGATACCGTATATAGGTAGGTATGGTGGACTCATATGGCATAACTTTGGGGTTTATGGGATTGGATGCACAAGCAGTATTCCCGCTTAGTACAGGTGAAGGCTAGAAAAAGACTGGGAAGCGACCAGCTAGAGAGCGACAACAGTCATGAACATGCATTAAAATTAATCAACACCGAATGCAAGCATGAGTAGGATATAATGCACCATGAACATAAATATCATAGAGGCTATGTTGATTTTGTTTCAACTACATGCGTGAACATGTGCCAAGCCAAGCCACTCGAACCGTTCAAAAGAGGATACCACCCTATCATACCACATCACAACCATTTTAATAGCATGTTGGCACGCAAGGTAAACCATTATAAGCTCCTAGCTAATTAAGCATGGCACAAGAAACTATGATCTCTAGTTGTCATTGCAAACATGTTTATTCATAATAGGCTGAATCAGGAACGATGAACTAATCATATTTACAAAAATAAGAGAGGTCGAGTTCATACCAGCTTTTCTCATCTCAGTCAGTCCATCATATATCGTCATAATTGCCTTTCACTTGCACGACCGAACGATGTGAATAATAATAATAGTGCGCGTGCATTGGACTAAGCTGGAATCTGCAAGCATTCAATAAACAGGAGAACACAAGGCAATATGGGCTCCTTTGTCAGATCAACAATAATGCATATAAGAGCCACTTCAACAATTTAATTATGGTCTTCTCCTATCGACCCCCAAAGAAAAGAAAAGAAATAAAACTATTTACATGGGAAAGCTCCCAACAAGCAAAAAGAAGAACAGGAAATCTTTTTGCGTTTTCTTTTTAATTACTACTACAAGCATGGAAATTAAAACTAGCTAAAAGCTACAACTATTTTTTTTGTTTTTCTTAAGGTTTATTAAACACACAAGAAGAAAGCATAAAAAGGAAATAAACTAGCATGGATGATACAATGAAAAAGTATGAGCACCGACATCTAGCAATGAGTGTGTGAACATAAATGTAATGTCGGTGAGAAATACGTACTCCCCAAAGCTTAGGCTTTTGGCCTAAGTTGGTCTATGGCCATGGCTGGCCTGGCGGATATCCAAAGTTGTGACTAGGGTCGTATTGTGATGTAGCAGTCATTGCATCGTGGGCCGCAGCTTGGAGGCGAGCTATCTCAGCTCTCCTCTTATACTCTTCCGCCTCCTCTCTGGTTATAAAATATCTCCTTTTTGCCTGAAAGTCAAAGAAAGTAGAAGCAAGGAGAGCGACGTGATAGGTGCGTCGTCTGTCAAAGATTAGTCGGTACTGGAGGAACTGATCGTTCCTCTCAGCAAACTGATGATGAACCATAGCCTCATAATCCAAATAAGCAGGAGCCAACTCAATATCATCCTCACGTATGGTTATACCAAAAATATTAGCTATGCGGGTTGCATAAATTCCACCAAAGAAATCTCCATTAAATCTATTAAGATGCAACCTACGTGCAACAATGGCTCCCAAATTATAAGATTTATCTCCTAACACAGCACTCCTCAGAATACTAAGGTCAGGGACACACATGTGGCATGCCTCATCTTTACCATTAATGCATCTACCTATGAAGAGAGCAAAATAATGTATAGCAGGAAACTGAATGCTCCTTCTGGTAGCTTGTGTTATATCTCTAGATTCCCCCACAGTTATACTAGCAAGAAAATCTCTAAATTCATATTTGCGAGGTTCCCTAACACTACCCCATTATGGAAGTTTGCAAGCAGTGGTAAAATCCTCTAAGTCCATCGTATAAGATTTTTCATAAAGATCAAACAGGACAGTTGGAGAATTGCATGAAGATGAAAATTCAAACCCCCTCATAAAGGAACTAGTGAGATAGTGGTACTGGCGGCACTTTTCCTCCTCGAAGCTCACAAGATCAGCGATAAATTCTTCCTTGATTTCCGATCGATCCATAAAGTCCTCTGAAGGCCATTCACAAGGCCGCACTGGAGCGTCCCTTAGTGCCTCATCATCAGCATCACGCATTGCAAGCCTGGGTTCTTGTTTCCTTGAAGAGCCACATTGGTACATTTTCCTAAACGTATTTCTTCCTCTGAAAAATTTCTAAAAATTTTTGTAACTTCAAATAAAAGTGAACCAAACTCAACAATATTGATAGCAACCACTCCTACAAGTGCCTAGAGCCTATATCATGCATCAAAACTACTTGGAACCATATAAATTTGACATGCAAGCTCAAGAACAGGGTCACCTAGGCAGCACAAATTTGCAATGAATAAAGCAGTAGAACAAAAACTAGTTGGAGCAATGGAGGAGTCACATATCAAGGAACAATCCCCCCAAGCAGTTTTGTAAGAGGTGCTTTGAGCAAGGAGATCGAAAATAGCAGCAAAATGAGCTTGGACTCGGGTTTGAACTGGATAATCGTGTTTGTGGGAGGAAGAAGGAGTGTGTGGGTGCAGGGATAAGTGGAGGAGGGCCACCGTGGGCCCACGAGGCAGGGGGCGCGCCCAGGGGGGTAGGGCGCGCCCTCCACCCTCGTGGCCAGGTGGATGCCCCCCCTGCTGTGTTCTCAGTGCCAAATATTCTCAAATATTGCAGAAAAAATCATATTTAAATTTCAGGGCATTTGGAGAACTTCTATTTTTGGGGTATTTTTATATTGCACGGATAATTCAGATAACAGACGGAAAATACCTATTTTTATTTTATTTAATATAAATAACATAAAGTAAAAGGAGGGTATAGAGAGTACTGTTTTCTAAATTCATCCATCTCATGATCATCAAAAGGAATCCACTAACAAGGTTGATCAAGTCTTGTTAACAAACTCATTCCGAATAACATGGAACCAGAGAATTTTCGAATAACACTAGGTTACCTCAACGGGGATATGCACATCCCCAACAATAATAATATCATATTTCTTCTTGACAGTAGGAAGAGGAAATTCAAAACCTCCAAAAATAATCGATGGAATTTTTCCAATAGAATTGATACTGTGGACTTGAGGTTGTTTCATCGGAAAGTGTACCGTATGCTCATTACCATTAACATGAAAAGTGACATTGCCTTTGTTGCAATCAATAACAGCCCCTGCAGTATTCAAAAAGGGTCTTCCAAGAATAATATACATACTATCATCCTCGGGAATATCAAGAATAACAAAGTCCGTTAAAATAGTAACGTTTGCAACCACAACAGGCACATCCTCACAAATACCGACAGGTATAGCAGTTGATTTATCAGCCATTTGCAAAGATATTTCAGTAGGTGTCGGGTGGTAGGTGCGACATATGCCAACGGGTGGCTTATCATTGTGGGAACCAGTAAGACATCGCCGGTGCCTGGAAGCGGGATGAGGCGAAGACATGCACGCCGGTGAATCTTACCCAGCTTCGGGGCTCTCCGTGGAGATAACACCCCTACTGCTACTCTGCGTGGTCTCCGCATGATCACTAGATGAACAAGTAGCTACGCGATGCTCCTTGAGTTGTTTGTGAGGAGAAGAAGTAGAGCACGACTAGCCCTCCTCCCCTCTCTATGTGGTGTCTGGAACTAGCTTGGATCAACCCTTTGCATGGGTGTCCCGGGGGGTTTATATAGGCCTACCCCCCGGGGGTACAATGGTAATCCGGCGGGGCGTGGGGCCCAGCCGTCTGTGGCTACACTTGCCGGCTTCTGCGCCGGTTGCTGGGGCCCGCCGGCTGGTGGGTCCCGCCGGCTGCCGGCTCTTTGGTCGACAGGCAGGCCCCACTATCCAGGGCCTTGTCGGTGGTTGGTTACTATTGCTCAATCCTGGTGACGAGGGCTTCGCCGAGGTGGGCGTGGCTACAGTGCCGCCGTCCGGCGGGTGATCGCTGTAGCCTCGCCGCGTCTTGTCTCCTTAAGGGGGCGTCTCCTTCGAGGGAGGTGGCAAGCCGGCTGTGGAGAGCCGGCTCTGTCTTGGGCCGACTGGGGGAGGCCTGGCCGCCTTCGGGTGTCTCTCTACCTGAAGGGGGCCACCGCCCGTGGGCCACACTGGCAGCCCATCATGGATGACATCAAGGTCAACGTGGCAACAGTGTTGCGCCGGACAGCTCATGGCCACCCGTACGGCGCACTGTGCCAGGCGTGCTCCGGGATTCGGGGGTAGCAGGCTTTACTGTAGCCATGCCCCGTCACATCGCCGTTATGTGGATGCAGACTTCGAGGGTATGATCCTGACCGCTTTGTGGGTGCCGGCTTCTTGGAGTCGGCCTTCTCGCGGCCGGCTTCTCGGAGCCAGCCCTCCCGCGTATTTCTTCATGAGGGCTAAAGTCGGGTCGCCTTCCGATAGCCGGCCTGGGAGACAGCCGGCAGGGGGAAGGCGGCCCCATGTCTTGGATTCTTGAGGGCCGGATCGGCTCGTAATTTTTTCAGAAGGGCCAGGGGGAGCCGGCTAGGCTACCCGTGGTCATTTACTCCGACAGTAGTCCCCGAAGCTGATCGAGCTTCGAGGCTGACAAAGGGATGAGAAGCTTGGTCAGCTTCCTATCCTGAGGGGCCGGCTTTGCTTGTGCGTGCCGCCTTCGGAAAGCCCCGTTTCTCGTAGGCGGGAACGCGGGTCGGCCTGCGAGCGGACCGCACGCCATCCCGCGGGCCACGTGGCAAGGAAATCCTGCCAGCGCACGCGCGTGACGGGACGCCGCCGCAGGCCCGGGCCCGCCACTCCTAGGCCTCGGCCCGAGCGCGGATCTTCTGCGGCCCACGCGGACCGCTCGCCTTCCCGCGGCAGTTTTATTACGCCATCAGGGCGCAATAATCGCGGGACGTGGGGGAGTGGGCGAAGTTGATCCCCACGTTCCCCCACGCCATGCCTCCTCGGCTCCGCCGCGCAGGTCTATAAGTAGGGGGAGGAGGGGGAGCGGCAGAGGCTCGCACGCTCTCCCTCGCTCCGCCCCTTCTCGCCTTCCTTCTTCTTCTTTCCGCCGCCGCAGCAACCCATTGCCGCGCCGTTCCACCGTCGGACCTCTCGGCTCCTTCGGTCCCGCCATAGTGGGGTCGTGCGCGTCTCTGCCGTCGCATCGTCTTGCTCCTCGCCGCATTGCTCCCATGGCGCTATCGAGCTCGTGGGATGGCTCCAACGTCCACGAGGACCACGTCGAGTTCCTCCGCCGGACGCGGCGCCTGCCGGGCGAGAACTTCGTGCGGGTTCGTCAAGCGCCGGCGAGGGAGATTTCGCCGGCACCAGAGGAGGGCGAGCGGGTGATCTTCCGCTCGCACTGCCTGCGCGGCTTCGGCCTCCCGGCGAGTGGATTCCTTCGATCCTTC